>NW_023270459.1:161598-192792 GCF_011800145.1 Mirounga leonina | reverse complement strand
AAGGGTGCAAGGGCAGAGGGGCTAGGGGCGTTCTGGGGTGGGGCGGGAGCAGGACTCCAGAGCTGAGAAGGTCCAGTGGAACGGGGTGGGGGCAGGGGGGTCTGGGGAGAGAGGACCCTGGTGTGCTAGACTCAGGCAAGGAGGGGCAGAGACTTCTGCCCGCGGAATCCTGGAGAGGATGAGAACAGGGAAGGAAGCAGGATCCGGTGGCAGGGGTACCGGGCAGAGGGGCCCACAGAACCTGGGGCAGGTGATGGAAGGAGGGGATTAAAGCCAGAGGCAGGAGCCCTCTCGCAGAAGAGAAGCGGATGCTGGGATGCTGGGGGGTTTATCTCCCGGGGAGAGGTAGCTGGGGAGGGGCAGAGAAGAAAAGCGGGAGGGGTCGCTGGCAGGAGGGGGGGGCTTGGCTGGAGGGTTTCAGGTATATGCCTGCAGAATCCGGGCACCGGAGTTCTGTGGAGCTCAACTAGGAGGGAGCTAGAAGTCCCCGGGGCAGCAGGGAAAGAAGGCAGAAAGGAAGGCTGAGTTCTAACCTTTGGGGCAGGAGGGGGAGGAAGAGGCCAGAGGTTCTCTGTCGAAAGGAGTCTGGGGGACTTCAGGACATGGGGAGGGGGTGGGGGTCTTGGGGAAAGATGGGGCAGGTGCCCAGCAGTAGCTGCTCCAGAACTTGAGGGTTTAGCAGAGTGATAGAAAAGCGTGGCTGGTTTTGGGGTGGGGGAAGAGCTGAGGAACTGGGAGAGGCCAAAGTCTCAGCTGCCCATTTTTGCGGCCATATATCTGAGCTGGGGGTTAGGGGTGGTTCTTGGTTGTCCCAGGGTCCGAACTTGGGGCTCTGTAGGAGGTAAGGGGTTGGGGACTCTATGGGGAAGGGAACTGGAAGCCTGGTGCAAAAAGAACTGAACCTCCCAAGGGGGTTATTTCTGTCTGGGGGCGGGGGGAGGGGTTCCTCTTAGGTGCCTCATCCAGTGACGGGGCCATGATGGGGACACCTAGACCGAAAGAGGCAATAGCCTGCCGCACAGCATGCTCCCCTTCTCCCTCCCTGCCCCCAGTTGAGTAAGAAGTACGGACCAGTGTTCACCGTGTACCTGGGACCCTGGCGGCGCGTGGTGGTCCTGGTCGGGCACGAGGCTGTGCAGGAGGCCCTGGGAGGTCAGGCTGAGGAGTTCAGTGGACGGGGGATGTTGGCGACGCTGGACGGGACCTTTGACAGTTATGGAGAGTCATGAGCAGAGCTGGGGACTGCTGGCTCCTTCGCTCAGAGCCTGCCACCGCTGACCAGTGTGACTTTTGTGCATGGCTTAGTGTCTCTGGGCCTGTTTTCCCCATCCATCAAATGGGGTCATAATAATGCTTATTACATAGAGTCATCCTGAGGATTCAATGAGGCCTGGGTGAGGTGTTGTGGTGTTCTCGCTGCTCCAGGTGAAGCCCCCAGGCCTGGGAGGGACAGGGAGAGCTTTCTAGGCACTGGGAATGGGTGGGACCACTTAATGTGTAGAAACTATTCTCTGCTAAGCCTGAAAGTAGAAGCCTATGTTGGGGCCTCTGTCGGGACTCAGCCATGACCCCGAGCTTGTTGGCCAGTGGGGAGAAAGACCTATCACCAGGCTAGGATGGGGAAGGCAGAAGGGTCAGGGCCAGGCTAGGGGGAGTCCTGAACTGCTGGGACCAGAGGACGTGTCTGACCCAGCCTGTTCGGTGGGAGATGTCCAGGAAGTCTTGAAAGACGGTACGGGTTGCCTGGGCGACGACTCCTAGGATGAGCGGGAAGGGTGTTCCAGGCAGAGGAGTTAAAAAACCATGGAGCGGAGAGAAGCATTCATTCGTTCAGTTGACAAATTTTTATCATGCCTGCCCCCATAGTGGTTACTGGGGACACAGAGGTGACCAAGACAGATGTGGTGTCCTGTCATACCATAGGAGAGATGGACGTGTCATGGGACTGGAGGGGGGGAATAGAATTCTAAAATGAGAGGTACAGCGCTCAGAGCAGGACACAGGGGAACTGTACTGGCCCAGGTCAGGGGAGGGGAGGGAGACAGGGAGGAATCAAGGAAGACTTCTCGGAGGAGGTGACAATTGCAGTGAGACCTGAGGATGAATGGAGTTAGTTCATCAAGTATGGAGAGGTGGGGGGGGGGGATCCTGAAACCACTGAGGAAGTGAGAGGCCAATGCAATTGTAGCAGGATGAGTAACGAAGCTGGAGAAATGGGTCATGCAGGGCCTCAGTCACACCAGAGTGCTCAGCTTTGGGATTTTCTGGAGGCTATAGATGGAAGCAGGGAAGAAGTAAATCAGAGCTAGAAGGATCCTCGGGTCGCTGTGCGGGAGCCCAGGGAGGGGACTGTGCTGTTCTGGGGCTGGGGGTGTGGGGAAGGGAGGGGGTGGTTGGAAGAGGCATCCAGGGCTCTGGCCAGGGGCCAGGGGCCAGTGGGCTGAGATAGGAAGGAAAAGAGCTGCTGACGCCAGTTTGGGACATGGTGGGAGGGTGGGCAGGGGACACCCTGGAGGAGGCTTCCAGGAGGCCCCGAGGGGCCAGCATTGTACATGTGAGACCCTGGGCTCAGAGAAGCAACGTTTTGTCCAGAGCAGACCCTTAGCTAAAGGAGGAAAATGTCAGTTCCATCCTCCTCTCTCCCGGTTCAGCTTCCAAATGACATGGGGCAGGGAACCCAATAGTACAATGTAAATGTTGGGAAGGAGGGAGGGAGGGAGGGAGGAAGGAAGGAGGAGAGGAAGGAGGGAGGGAGGGAGGGAGGGAGGAAGGAAGGAAGGAAGGAAGGAAAGAAGGAAGGAAGGAAGAGAAGGAGGGAGGGAGGAAGGGAGGGAGGGAGATGGATGGATGGATGAAGGAAAGAAGGAAGAAGAAGTCTTCACTCATCCGGGTTCATCACAGAACAGAGGGAGCCTGGATAATCCCAGTTACCAGCTTCTCAGGAAAATGTCACCCTCTGCCCCAAGGTTAGGCATTTATGGAGCACCTACTGAGTCCTCAACCCTGAGCTAGGCTGGAATGGACTCAGCACAGGGCCTGCAGAGTCCTTCTCTGGCACCTCACTGGGAGGGAGGGAGTAGTCCTGGGGAATGGGGAGAGGGGCCAGTCCCTCCTTGAGTCTCGCCTTCTGCACAGGGGTTTTCTTCTCCAACGGGGAACGGTGGCGGCAGCTGCGGAGATTCACCCTGCTGGCCCTGCGGGACCTGGGCACGGGAAAGCGAGAAGGTGAGGAGCTGATCCAGGCGGAAGCTCAGGGTCTGGTGGAGACATTCCAGGGGACGGAAGGTCAGCAGGGTGGGGTGAGCCTGGGGTCCCCTGCGGCGTGCCTGAGTGGGCGGAGTCCGGGGCTGGGCTGAGGGCTCTGTTCACCCGCACCTCTGGCTCCTCCTCTACCTTCCGTCTCTGTCCTCCTGTCTCCCCAGGGAACTCTGTGTCCCCAGTACTGTCACTTCACTCTTCCTGCTTCATTTCTTTCTCTATTCTTCTGTTTTTCTCTCCTGTGAAAGCCTGTCTCTGTCTTTGCCTCTCTCCTTGTCTCTCTCCCTTTCTATCTTTTGCCCAGTCTTTCCCGGTCTGTCTCTGTTTCCATGTGTGTTTCTCTGTCTCTCCCTGTCTGTCTGTCTCTTTCCCCCTTGCCGTCTGTTTCTCTGTCTGTCTTTCTTTCCCTGTCTGTCTCTCTCAATGCCACTCCAGCACGGCCCTCCCCCCTGCTCTCTCCCCCTCAGGACGGCCCTTTGCTGGCTCAGGCCACCTCCAACATCATCTGCTCCCTCACCTTCAGCCTCCGCTTCCCCTACGACGATGAGTTCCAGACCATGGTCCCGGCGGCTGGTGACACCATGCTTGGGGTCAGCTCCCTGTGGGGCCAGGTAAGTGGGCGGGACCCCTGTCCAGCCACCTTTTCCAGGTAACCCCCAGAGCACCCCTCCACGCTGGTGCAGGGCCAGGCCCCATGGGAACAGCTGCCCTTCTCTCCGCAGACCTGTGAGATGTTCTCCCGGCTCCTGAAGCCCTGCCAGACCCCCACACACAGCTCCTGGGCCACTTGAGCATCCTGGCCACCTTCCACTGTCCAGCAGGTGCAGTGACACAAGGAGAGCCTGGACACCTCAGCCCCCCCTATGTGACATTGTGGATGCCTTCCTGCTGAAGATGGCAAAGGTAGGGGAAGGTCAGGCTTGGAGGGGGCCTCCTGAACGGGGCTGGTGGCCTGGCCAGCCCCTACTCAGGTATAGCTGGGAATCTGTCTGTTGTGTAGACGATCTCCAGAACTTTTTTCATTTGCTCAAACTGAAACTCTTGACTTGTTAAATAACAGCTCCCCAGTCCCCCTCCCCAGCCCCTGGCAACCACCTTTCTGTCTCTATGAGTTTTCCAACTCTCGGGACCCCATATAAGTGGAATCCTACAGTATTTATCCTTTTGCAACTGGCTTATTTCACTTAGCGTGATGTCCTCAAGGTCCATCCGTGTCATAGTGGGTGACGGCATTTCCTTCCTTTTTAAGGCTTAATCCTTATTCCGCTACATGGAATGGCTTATCCACTCATCCATCAGTGGGCCCTTGGGGCGCCTTGGCCGTTGTGAATAACACTGCTAGGAACGTGGGTGTACAGATACCCCTTTGAGACCTTGCTTCCCGCTTGTTGGGGGACATGCCCAGAAATGGAATTGCTGGATTGTATGGTAATTCTAGTTTAATTTGTTAAGGGACCTAATACCATTCTCCATAGCAGCTGCACCATATGACAGCCTCACCGATGGGGACAGAGCTCCCGTTTGTCCACATCCTAACCACATGTCATTCTCTGTTTGTTTTTTATAGTGGCCATGCTCTTTCATTTTCAAAAACATTGCAGCCAAAGAGAACTAATATCAAGAGTCCACTTCCCCGCTTGCCCAAACATTTATACAAACCCCCTGATAAAGCTTGAACTTGCTGTGTCGCACCCCAGGCGTGGCTGGGCTGGGCCTCTATTATTCCCTGCAGCCTGAGTTCTCTGAGCCCCTCTGCCTGGTTTCTCCTAGGAGGAGCAGGACCCAAGCACAGAATTGACTGACAAGAACTTGCTGATAACAGCCATTTATCTGCTGTTCATCGGGATGGTCACGGTCAGCACCACGGTCCGCTACACCCTCTTGCTTCTGCTGAAGTACCCTCAGGTCCAAGGTAGGAGGCTTTTGCACCAGCCAGCCCTGGGGACGGAAATGAGGGCTCAAGAGGAGAATGTTCAGGAGAAAGGAGAGCCTGAGCCAGAGCCTGGAAGCGAGAATGAGCCCGGCATCGGGGGTGTCTGAAGAGCGAGAAGTTGGGGGGTGGCTGGTGGCAGTGTGAGGCTCAGTGAAGTGAGAAATGGGGCAGGAGAACTCTCAGGGCCTTGTCGCCTTGGTGGTACCTTGTATGCCTGATCCTGAGCAATGGGGAACCATGGAAGGATGCTGAGCAGGGGAGGGCAGGGTCAAATTGGCATTTTAGAAAAATCCTTTGGGCTGAAAGAGGTAAGGTGTGCAAGAGGATGCCAGGAGCCCAGGGAAGAGGACGGGATAGGGACCTGGGCAGGAGAGGACAGTCCTGGGCCAAGTGTGGGGAGGGAAGAGGGACCAGGTGGGCAAGTAGAGCATGACCCGGGAGGCCCAGGGGACAGGGGGATGGTGTGGGGGGGACAATGGGGCCACCCTGAGATGGGGACAGAAAGAATGAGGAGCTGTTTCAGGGGAGACACTGAGGCCAGTTTGGGACAAGTGTGAAGAGCCTGGGGCCACCTGCAGGGAGGCATCCAGGAGACCACAAGACCCCTAGTTCAGGACTGGAGATAACAAACTGGGGAACTTGCTCTCAGGGTCCTGGGTTCCAGCAGCATGTTGGGGATAGAGTTTTCTTAAAAGGGGGAGGACACCTGGCTGGCTCAGTTGATCAAGCATGTGACTCCTGATTCCGGGGTTGTGACTCTGAGCCCCACATTGGGTGTAGAGATTACTTAAAAAAAAGAAGAAAAAAAAAAAAAAGCTGGGGTCATCAGGGCCCAGGCAGGAAGTGAAGCTGCGGGAGGGTATCTGGCTGAGAGGCAGAGCGGGGCTTGAGCTCCAGGGAAGCCCAGGATTTTGAGGTCAGGCAACTGCATTAAATGCTGTCAAGCCAGTGGGGTGGGCTGACCTGGAAGATGGGGCTTAGGGTCTGGTGGCCTTGGCAGGGAATGGAGCCCACTGTGACCAGTTCTCTGGGCCTCAGTTTCCTCATCTGGGAAATGGGGATGGATAATGGTACCCACCTCACAGGATTGCTGTGGGAATGCACCCAGCACGAGGGACATCAGGGACCCAAGCTCAGTGAAGCCTGGGGGGACTCCTCCTCCCCACCTGCCAGCCACCCCCCCAGCCACTGCCACTTTGAGAAGATGCAGGTTCCCAGGGTAGAGTCGTAGAGCCCCCACCCCACTCTGACCTCCCTCCCGTCTCCCTCTTCCTGGGTGCAGAGCTTGTGAGGGAGGAGCTGACCCGGGAGCTGGGGGCCGGCCGCGCACCGGGCGGGAGGACCGAGCCCACCTCCCCTACACCGACGCCGTTCTGCACAAGGTGCAGCGGCTGCTGGCTCTGGTGCCCATGGGAGTGCCCCGCGCCCTCTCGAGGACCACCTGCTTCCGAGGGTGCACCCTGCCCCAGGTGGGCCTGCCCTCAGTCACACCCAGCGGCTGTCTCCGCCTCCCGCCTGAGTCTGTGGCTGGGTGTCTGACTTTTTCTGATTACTGGTCTCTATCTCTCCTCTCTGATATCTCCTCTTTCTCTGTGTCCCTCTCTCTGCACCTCTGTCCCTCTGTCTTTCTTTCTGTGTGCCCTTCTCCTGCCTTTGACTCTGTCTCTGGCCCTCACTTTCCCCATCTGTCCAACGGATATCCTAATTCTACCTCCTTCCAAGGTGGCTGGGACAATCACATGCCAGGGTTGACAGGTGACACAATTTGAGAACTGAGGGCAGAAGGAGTCTCAAAATCAAATGAGTCCCCTTCCTTCCCTCCCTTCTTTCCGCCCCGCCCCCCGCTCCTGCCATCCATTAGAGAGCAACTCATCGCCAGCACCACCAGGGGGTGATGTCCGCCCGGAAACCCCAAGTGCCTTCCCGCAAGCGGCTCCCTCCTTGAGCTTCGTTGTAGAATCAGACCCTTAGCGGTTATGATCTGGTCCTGGTGTTTCCTCGCTGGGACCTTGGGCAAATCACTTCACCCCCTGCATCTCCCTCTACCCCTCTTCTAAATCGGGAACAGTAAGAGTATTAACTTGGGATCTCAAGGAACCTGCGAAATAATGCTTGCAAAACACCACCTCAGCTCTGGGTGCAGGGAGCTGGCGGTTCCCCCCGGGTTCTCCCGGGTTCCCCGATCCTGGCAGCGGCAACCATTGCTAACTCAGTGACTGTCGCCACTCTTGATAATGATTACAGAACCACGGGCATCAATGACTTGAGCACTTGCTCTCCACCAGGTATTATTCTTTTTTATTTTTTTATTTTTTTTAAAGATTTTATTTATTTATTTGAGACAGAGAGAATGAGAGACAGAGAGCACGAGAGGGAGGAGGGTCAGAGGGAGAAGCAGACTCCCCGCCGAGCAGGGAGCCCGATGCGGGGCTCGATCCCGGGACTCCAGGATCATGACCTGAGCCGAAGGCAGTCGCTTAACCAACTGAGCCACCCAGGCGCCCCAGGTATTATTCTAAATGCTTCACGAACATAGTACCTTGTTTAATCTTTGGAGCAATCCTACACTATTATCGTGCCCAATTTATAGATGAGGAAACTGGCCTTGAAGGCTGAGAAGACTTGCCGGGGTCACCCAGCCTACAATGGTAGAGGCAGGATTTACACCCAGGGCTTATGCTTTAGCCACAGCTGTCTGCCTTATTTTAATAGCCGTAGCATGACCCTGTCTTCTCCTGGAGCCCCCCCTCCCCGTCCCAGCTCCGACCCTGCTAGCCATAGTCCCTGGCAAACGAGGTCCCTCTCCCTCGCATCTCCTCCACTGAACAGCCCTGGGATCACAGTCACTGATCTCGGCTGCCACTCAGGGACCCGGGCTGGGGAGCCTTCATGGACAGCCCTCACCTACCCACCCTTGGCTTTACCTCTGGAAGAGCCCAGTGGGAAAGAGCTGGACCCGGGCCATGTGGCTTAGGACAGCCACAGATGGATCACAACACAGTTTAAAAACAACATGTAGGGGCGCCTGGGTGGCTCAGTCGTTAAGTGTCTGTCTTCGGCTCAGGTCATGATCCCAGGGTCCTGGGATGGAGCCCCGCATCGGGCTCCCTGCTTGGCGGGAAGCCTGCTTCTCCCTCTCCCACTTCCCCTGCTTGTGTTCCCTCTCTCGCTGTGTCTCTCTCTGTCAAATAAATAAATAAAATCTTAAATAAAATAAAAAATAAAAACAACATGTAAAAACAACTAGCCCCCTCCCAGGTCCAGATGCTATGTTGGGCAAGTTGTGTAAGTTTGGGGGACCTCAGTTTTCCCACCTTTCAAATGGGAATCATGTTAGGAATGGCTTCATAGACCTGTTAAAAAGATTTAGTGAGTTTGAGGGCATATTTGTGTGTGTGTGAGAGAGAGAGAGAGCAAGAAACATGTGCCTATTGCATAACAGAGAGTATATAGGAAATGCTTAATAAAGTGCCTGGCCCGTAATATGTCCTTGAAATACGTGGATGCCTGCGGATGCCGTGGTGCTTTGTGAACTGATGTCCCTCTTGTGTTCTGCCCTCGGGCCTGCGTAGGGAAGAATATTTGTAATCTTATTATTGCTCCCCCTCAGGGCATTGAGGTCTCCCCCCTCCTCAGCTCTGTCCTGCATGATCCTGAGGTCTTCGGTCAGCCAGACGAATTCAATCCAGACCGATTCCTAGATGCGGGCGGACGGTTCCAGAAGCAGGAAGCATTCTTGCCCTTCTCCTTAGGTACCTGCTGGGCCGGTCCTTGTTCACCTGCCAGTCCCTCCCCACGCCTGGGTGTGAGGAGGGCTGACCCAGTCCCATCTCCCTGTTCCCTCCAGGTAAGCGTGTCTGCCTCGGAGAGGGCCTGGCTCGGGCAGAACTCTTCCTCCTTCTCACCACCATCCTGCAGGCCTTCTCCCTGGAGAGCCCCTGCCCGCCGGGGGCCCTGAGCATCCAGCCAGCTGTCAGCGGCTTTTTCAACATCCCCCCAGCCTTCCATCTGCAAGTCCAGCCCCACTAACCTCCCCACCTGTGTGCACCAGATGAAGGAGGGAGGGAGCCGTGGGAGGGGGTGGCCTCCTCATGGAGGTGGGTATGCACATGGTTGTGTCTCCAGAGCCGGCAGCCACACTCACACCTGTAGCTGTTCTAGAGTCGGTCACGCAGACGCTCGGCCGACATGTCCCCAGGGCCCCGCTCACTCAGCCCAGGCAGCTGTTGAGACACACAGCCACGTACCTCATGCAGCCACGAGGGCCACGAGGCAGCTCTGCCACACAGGCTTTCTGGAGGCACAGATTTAGCTCGTCTGGAATCACGATCACGGGCCCAGATAACACACTATCCCGTACACAACACAGCCCCCCTGGGTTCACAACCCACGTGTGGGAGTTCGGCCCCTTCCTTCACAAGCCACGGAAACAGCCACTGTGTTCAGGGCCCACGAGCCCTCTTCATCCAGCCACCTGCCAATTCTGGGAGCCTGGTGCAGAGGTGAACATGCCCCTTTCTGGGTCATGTCCCCGCACAGAGAGACCGTCCCTGTCTTCAGCCCCAACGTGGCCTCTCTCGTGCAGCACATGACCATCGCCGTCCGCATGCCCCCAACCATAGAACCACACAGCCAGCCCACACATGACACCGTCCCACTCCCAAATATCCTCCCAGTGAGACACACCATTCCTGGGGAAGGGGGAGGGCACAGCCCCAGGCTCCTCCAGGCCTTCAGCCCTCAAGGACAACCCTTTCCAAGCACCTTGATCCTCAGATTCTCCCAAATATAAATATACGTCCAGCGTGCAATTGTGCACACAGCCCTGGGAACCAAGTAAACTTGGACACACGGGGACCCTCTGATCAGAAAAACACCTCCCCCTCCTGCTTATGTAACGGTGTTACAAGTCTCCCCAGCCTGCCCCCCGCCCACACACACACACACTGACCCACCTCCCGTCCTCAAGTCCCAGTTAGACCTGGTGGAAGAGGCTAGATGACCAAGGAGGGACCTCATTCCAACTCCCTGTGTCAGGCAAGAGGCCAGCTCTGACGTCCTTGTGACTCGAAGGTCCCCATTTTGCAGTAAAAGCTCATTTCTGGCCCCGGGTCTGGCCCATGGCAGGGCCTGGTGTGCCTGTGACAGTGTCTGTCATTGTGAGTTAAGGGGTGGGGAAGGGGGGTCCGCCCCTCCCTGGAGGCTGGGCGGGAGCTAAAAATCAGGGCCCCCGCCCGCCCTGGCTGTTGACATCAGTACCAGATGTGGAGGTGGGGGGAGGGGGGCCTGTGCTGGGCCTCACTTCCGGCGAGGCTGATGTGGGGAGGGGGGTGTGGGCAGGGAGAAGGTAGCCGGCAGAGCTGCGGGCCTGGGGTGGGCTGGGGAGGGGGAGCAGGGTGCCCACCCAGAGAAAGCCTGCAGGTGACGCTCCTGATCCAGGCCCTAGGAACTCTCCCAATCTGAAACTGCTGGAGCCTGTCTTCCACAGGCTCTTTTCCTCCTGCCTTCGCTCCACAAGGAAAGCAGACACATCTTTTTATCTGTCAATTACCTAGTAAGGAAGTTTTCAAGCATGGAAAAGTAGAGAGCCTAGTACAGTGAACCCCTGTGCCCATCACCTGGCCGCATTCCATAGCCTGTCAACTTTCTGCCAGTTTCATTTCTGCTATCACTCTCATAATTGTTTTTATTTTATTTTTTTAGCTTTTATTTTTAAGTAATCTCTCCACCTAACGTGGGGCTCAAACTCAAAACCCCGAGATCAACGGTCGCACGCTCCGCCCACTAAGCCGGCCAGGCGCCCCTGTTTTTGTTTTAAAGCAAATCCCAGGGGCACCTGGGTGGCTCAGTCAGTTAAGCGTCGCCTCTTGGTTTTGGATCAGGTCATGATCTCACAGGGTCGTGAGATTGAGCCCCTGTATCGGGCTCTAAGGTCAGCATGGAGTCTGCTTGTCCCTCTCCCTCTGCTCCTCCCCCCACTCAGGTGCTCTCACTCTCTCTCTAAAAATAAATAAATCTTAAAAAAAAAAAAAGCAAATTCCAGAAAATCATTGAACATGCATTTCTAATAGTAAAGGACATTCCCCCTGCCCCCAACATCTTATGACAGTTTTCCAACATGCAGCAAACTGGAAGGAATGACACAGTGGGCAGTCCACCATGCTGCTGAGCACATTGCCATCCACCTGCCCCTGCAGCTCGATTTTTAGGTTTTTCAAAGTGAACTGCACACGTGGGTTCGTCTTCCCCTGGATGCTTCAGCAAAGCATATATGATTACTTTAGAAGTTTCCATGTTTAAAAAGTTTTTCAGGAGGGGCACCTGGCCGGCTCAGTTGGTGGAGAGTGAGACTTGATCTTCGGGTGGTGAGTTTGAGCCCCACGCTGGGCGTAGAGATGATTATACATAAATAAACAAACAAACAAACAAACAAATAAATAAAATTCACACTGAGGGAAGTCTGGAATCAGAAATATCATCAGACTCCCTTAGGGAGGGATGGACCGTGTACTGCATCAGTATGAAAGCTGCCATGAGTTAGGGTCATTCCAGGAGCAAGTAAAAGAAAAATCTAAACTCAGAAGGGCTTAATAGGAATTATTGGACCCTTACAGGAATTAATGGAAAGGGAAAATGTAGAATTAGTGTGGTCTTCAGTTCTGTGTGTGTGTGTGCTAAAATACGTATAACATTGATCATTTTAACCATTCCTAAGTGTGTTAAGTCCGTGGCATTAAACACATCCACAATGCTGTGTAACCATCACCACTCTCCTCAAAAATGTTTATCATCCGGGACACCTGGGTGGCTCAGTCGGTTAAGCGTCTGCCTTCGGCTCAGGTCATGATCCTGGGATCCTGGGATCAAGTCCCACATCGGGCTCCTTGCTACTCGGGGAGTCTGCTTCTCCCTCTCCCTCTGCTGTTCCCCCTGCTTGTGCGCTCTCTCTCTCTGACAAATAAATAAATAAAATCTTAACAAAAAAAAATGTTTATCATCCCCCCAAAAGATTCTTTACTTACTAAGCAGTAATTCCCCCTTTCAATTTTTTTTTAAGATTGATTTATTTGAGAGAGAGCACGAGAGCATGGGGTGGGTGGGGCAGAGGGAGGGGGAGAGAGAATCTCTAGCAGAACCCCCCTCCCCACTGCTGAACGCGGGGCTCTATCTCAGGATCCTGAGACCATGACCTGAGCCCAAATCAAGAGTAGGACATTTAACCGACTGAGCCACCTAGGCGCCCCTCCCCCTTTCAATTTTTTTTTAAATTTATTTGACAGAGAGAGAGAGAGAACAAGCAGGGGGAGCAGCAGAGGCAGAGGGAGAAGCAGACTCCCCGCTGAGCGGAGAGCCCAAAATGGGGCTTGATCCCAAGACCCTGAGATCAGGGCCTGAGCCGAAGGCAGATGCTTAACCGACTGAGCCACCCAGGGGCCCCTCCCCCTTTCAGTTTTTTAAAAGGCACAACAAACAAGCATTTCACTCCTCTCACAGTTACCGAACCTGCGGTCTCCATATTCACGTTTCCCTCACAGTCTCATAAATGTACTTGGGTAGTTGGGTTTGTTCAAACAAGGATCCCAAAACTCACCACACAGTGCCTTCCTGTGAGCCTCTCAGGTCTTTGAAATCTGTTAGCCATTCCTCAACTTGTATACGCCACTTGTTTCTTAAGAAACTAGGTCACTTGCCCTGCACAAATTTTCACATCCTGGATTTGGCTGACACCATCTTTGCGGTGCCACTCAAGATGTCTTTCCATTCCACGAATACCCCGTAAAGTGGGAATTAGGGACGCCTCGATGACTCAGTGGGTTAAGTGTCTGCCTTCCGCTCAGGTCATGATTCTGGGGTCCTGGGATAGAGCCCTGCATCTGACTCCTTGCTCAGCAGGGAGCCTGCTTCTCCCTCTGCCTGCCACTCCCCCTGTTTGTGCTCGTTCTCTACTCTCTCTGACAAATAAGTAAATAAAATCTTTAGGAAAAAAACAAAGTGGGAATTACATCAGATTGGGGCTCATTCTGGCAAGAGCTCCTCACTGAAGTTGCTGGGTCCCTTCCTGGTGCATCATGTTGCAGTAATCTATGGCTCCATATATAGGCCAGGTCCTAATCTCTCTGTTAGAAAGTTTCCCACCAACCTTTCACTTACTGGTCTTAGAGGGATCCTCTAAAACCAGATCAAACCAGGTCTCTCTCCTGCTCAAAGCCCCCCTCAGTGGGGAACTCTCCCACACCGTTGGTGGGAAGATAAATTGGTATAGCCATAACGGAAAACAGTGTGGAAGTTTCTCAAAAAATTAAAACTAGAACTACCATATGACCCCGCAACCCTCCTTCTGGGTATATATCCAAAGGAAACAAAATCAGTATCTCAAAGAGAGATCTGCACTCCCGTGTTCATGGCAGCATTATTCAGAGTAGCCAAAACAGAAACAACCCTGGTGCCCATCAGCAGATGAATGGATAAAGGAAATGTGATATATATGTCTATGATGGAATATTATTCAGCCACGAAAAAGAAGAAAATCCTGCCATTTGCAACGACATGGATGGACCTTGGCAGCATCATGCTAAGTAAGTCAGACAAGACAAATACTGTATGATCTCACTTAAGTGTGGAATCTAAAAAAAGCCGAATTCCTAGAAACAGGGATATAATATACAGCGTGGAGTCTATGGTTAACAATACTATAGGGACACCTGGCTGGTTCAGTCGGTAGGGCATGTGACTCTTGATCTTGGGGTCCTGAGTCCCCACGTCAGGGGGGTAGAATTTACTTTAAAAAAAGAAAGAAGATACCGTATTGCGTATTTGAAAGGGGGTCTCACTCTCCACCAACTGAGCCGGCCAGGTGCCCCTCCTGAAAAACTTTTTAAACATGGAAACTTCTAAGGTAATCATATATGCTTTGCTGAAGCATCCAGGGGAAGAAAATTGAAAGGGGGAATTACTGCTTAATAAGTAAAGAGTCTTTTTGGGGGATGATCAACATTTTTTTGTTGTTGTTAAGATTTTATTTATTTATTTGTCAGAGAGAGAGCACAAGTAGGGGGAACAGCAGAGGGAGAGGGAGAAGCAGACTCCCCGAGTAACAAGGAGCCCGATGTGGGACTTGATCCCAGGATCCCCCTTGCTAAGAGAATAGGTCTTAGAAGTTCTCATCACGGGGTGCCTGGCTGGCTCAGTTAGAAGAGCGTGCAACTCTTGATCTCGGGGTTATAAGTTTGAGCCCCACATTGGGTGTAGAGATTACTTAAAAATATAAGTCTTTTTATTTATTTGTTTATTTTTTTTTAAAGATTTTATTTATTTATTTGACAGAGACATAGAGAGAGAGGGAACACAAGCAGGGGGAGTGCGAGAGGGAGAAGCAGGCTTCCCGCCGAGCAGGGAGCCTGATGCGGGGCTTGATCCCAGGACTCTGGGATCATGACCTGAGCCGAAGGCAGACGCTTAACGACTGAGCCACCCAGGCGCCCCAAAATATGTCTTTTTAAAAAAAGAAGTTCTCATCGCAAGATAAAAAAATTTTGTATCTGTGTAGAGGCAGATGGTAACTGGACTTACTGTGGTAATCATTTGGAAATAGACACAAATATCATTATCACTATGTTGTGCACCCGAAACTAATGTTCTGTGTCTTCCTTGCTGGGCCAAGGCCCTCCCTAACCTTATCCAGTCCAGACACCGGTTTCCTTGAAGTTCTTCACATGCCTGCCTCCAGGCCTTCCTACTAGCTGTTCCTTCTGCCTAGAATGCCCTTTCCTCCATGATTCACTTGCTAATTTACTTCAGATCTTTTTATTATCATTATTATTTGACAGAGAGAGAGAGAGCACGAGTAGGCAGAGCGACAGGCAGAGGAAGAGGGAGAAGCAAGCTCCCTGCTGAGCAGAGAGCCCCACAGAGGACAGACGGACATGGGGCTCGATCCCAGGACTCTGGGATCATGACCTAAGCCAAAGGCAGATGCTTCACTGACCGAGCCACCCAGATGCCCCTAATTTACTTCAGATCTTAATCATAGCCTCAGAGGGGTCTTTAAACAGGACCACCCTGTTTAAAATGGCACCCTCGCCCCTTGCTGTTCCCTCCCCTGCTTTGTTTTTCTTTGCTGTGCATACTGTGCCCTGATAAATGTTTTATCTGGTTGTGGTATCTCCTTCCTTTTGGAATACGAACTCCATGAGGGCAGATGTTCATCTTGCCTACTGTGGAATCCCCAGCCCCCCTCACAGGGAACATTTCTGTCCACCCGTCTGTCTCATTTTTCTTTCTTTTTTAAATATTTTATTTATTTATCTGACAGATAGAGAGACAGCGAGAGAGGGAACACAAGCAGGGGGAGTGAGAGAGGGAGAAGCAGGCTCCTCGTTGAGCCAGGAGCCCGATGCGGGGCTCGATCCCAGGACCCTGGGACCATGACCTGAGCCGAAGGCAGACCCCCAACGACTGAGCCACCCAGGGACTCCCGTCTGTCTCATTTTTCTAAATGCATTTGGAAGTCAATTGCTAGCACATAATAGGTGCTCAGCAAATTGTTCTTGAGTGAGCAAAGACACATTCCAGTTGGCAATGCACACAGCCAGGTGTGCAGAGCCCCAGGCGTGTAGGGACCCCCAGCATATTTAAACAGGTGGGCAGAACTTGGCACAAAATTTGCACTCAAAAAAAAAAAAAAAAGGCCACAATAATTAATTGGCCCCTTTATCGCAGGCCTTTTATAGGGTGGTGGGGATGCAGTGGTGATACACCCCAAGATATAGCCTGTCCCTGCTCTCTCAGAGACCACAAAGCAACAGGAGGAGACGGACAGGAGACACATAATAGTGCCAGTAAATTTATCATGACGATCCGTGCGGCGCCACCAAAGAAAAAGACAGAGTGTTGAGGGTGGACAACGGGAGACCTAGGTTAGACTGGGAAGGGCCGGCAGAGTCGTAACGGAGGGCGGATGGAGGACATGGGGCTGACAGATGTGCAGGAGGTGGGGACAAGGCTGCAGGAAGATGCCCCAATGCCTGTGAGCTGGGAGAGAAGCCTGGGGACAGGAAAGGGAGGCTCAAGTGGACTTGGAGGCGAGAGAAGCTGAGGAAGCAGTCTGAGATTTTATCTTGGAAGGTTTGGGGCAAAAGAGGGAAAAGGTCTGATGGGGGATTGAGAAACATTTGTCTTGTCTGGCTGGTGACAGGTTAGAGGGAGGGAGTGAGGTGGTGGTGGCTGGGAGACCAGGGAGGAGGCCAGGCTGGACCAGGGTGAGGGCATGGGTGGCAGAGAGGTCTGTGAAGCTGGGTCCTCCATGGGGACTTAGTATCTTACTGCTGGGCGGGGGATGTCCAAGAGGACGCTGAGGACTGCTGAGGCTGGCACTGAAATGGGACAGGCGTGAGACGTGAGACGGCTCAGGGAAGCTCCTGGTGAAGAGCCCTGAGTGCCGGGCTAAGGAGCTGGGAGCTCAGCCCCAGCACAGTGGGGAGTCACGGTTAAGCGGGAGAGGGACAGGGTCAGATGTGAGTTTCAGAAACACGCCTCTGAAAATGAAGCAGGGGAAACCAGAGGGGGAGACGAACCATGAGAGGCCATGGACTCTGAGAAACAAACTGAGGGTTCTAGAGGAAGGGGGTGGGGGGATGGGTTAGCCTGGTGATGGGTATTAAAGAGGGCACGTTCTGCATGGAACACTGGGTATTTTACGCAAACAATGAATCATGGAACACTACATCAAAAACTAATGATGTACTGTATGGTGATTAACATAACATAATAAAATTAAATTTAAAAGATTAAAAAAAAAAACTGTGAAAAAAAAAAAAGAAACACACCTCTGGCAGAGCGGAGGCATGGAGGCCAGGGAGGAGGCCAGGGCAGTAGCCCTGTGGGGAAGGATGGGGCTGGACGACAGGGCTGGGGAGGGGCACACCAGTGCACAAACAGAATGGCCCAGCGCACAGAGACGAACGTCCATGCAGTCCCCGCCCCTGCACAGACACTCAGGCTTGCAGAGACCCACCCCCCTGTGCAAAACACAGAGGGGCACGGAAAACAGACAAGCCAACACATGGGCACCAGATCTATCCACAAGGACCAGGATGCACAGTCCCACCAGAGGGAGACGGCCATTCGAGACACAACAGATGAGGGAAAAATAGACCAGTCGCCAAAACTCAAGGGCACCTTGTCAGCTATGTTACCACGTGCGAAGAACTGCCCGTTCCTTGACCTAAGACATCCTCCCTCTGGCCTACTAAGCGGGTTCTATTCAGATTCCCATCTTAGAGATGGACAAACCGAGGCCCAGGGAGGCCAGTCACTTGCAAGGTCACACAGTTAGAAGTAGAGCTGGGCTTCCAACCCAGGTCTTTGGGCACCCCTGTGAGCCGCCCAGACGCTGGTGTCCTGTCTCTGTGACCACGTGGGTCTTTTTTGTTATGATGACCCACGTCTGCCCGAGTCGATCTCCGGAGATGCCCACCCAGCTGGGTCCTCCCGTTTCTGGTTTCTGAGTTTCTGCCCGAACGGAGTTCCTGATCCGGCTTGTCGAGTGGGTCCGTGGGCCAGAAGCGTGCCCCTGCATGCCTCCTGCTGTCCCAGCCTCTGTGTGTGTGTGTGTGTGTGTGTGTGGATGACATCTGAGTGTGTGTGTCCTCGCCAGAGGAGCGGGGAGTGTGGGGGGGTGCCTGGCTGGGGCTGGGCTGGGGGGTGGAGGCAGGGGAAGGGGCTGTCGCAAGGACTGAGAGAGGAGTGGAGTTCTGGAGGAATGTTTACCAGACACTGAGACAGCCCAGAGGGACAGCGCCCAGAGCCAGGATAGAGAGCCGCACAGCCTCCCTGCCTCGCTGGCCCAAGATTCGGGGTGCAGCCCTCGGGGCCCCTTCCCCCTCCTCAGCCTCCCTCCGGGGCCCCTTTAAGACCGGGCTGGTCCTCTCCTCCCCGAGTTAACCCCTCCAAGCCCAGGTGGCCCCCTGGGCTCCGGCCCGGTGGGCGGAGGCAGAGGGGGAGCCAGGGGCCAGGGGCGGGGAAAGGGTTGCCCAAAGTCTGGGAGGGAGAGTAGGAGGCTGGGGAGCAAGGAAGGCGGCCGCTGAGCAGAGCCGGCGAGGGGGCCCCCGCCGTGGCAGGCGGGCAGTGCCGAATCCGGGGAGCCCGGAGCTGGGGGGGAGGGCCGGGGACAGCCCGGCCCTGCCCCCTCCCCCGCAGGGTGCCCAGCAACTTCTGAGGAAAGTTTGGCATCGTTTGCGCGGTGCCCCGAGGATGGGCAGGGTCCTGCTGGCCTGGTGCTTGGCGCTGTGCTGCTGGGAGTGCGCGGCCCCCAAGGGTGAGTGATGGAGGTCTGTCGGGGAGGACCACCCGGGGCTGGGCTGGGGCAGGAGGGAGCAGAGTGGGGGTGTATGGCAGGTGTTGGGGGGAGTCTGGGCTGGCTCGAGGAGCGTCTTTGGGACAGCAGAGAGGGAGACAGGGAGGCACCGAGTCAAACGGAGAGAGGCCAGGGAGAGAAAGGGGCTCAGAGAGGAACTGGACAAGAAACAGAAACTGGGAGGGTCAGAGACGGAAAGAGGTGGACACAGAGGGAGATAGACAGAAAAGCTGGGGGCCAGAGTGGGGCTGGACTTGACTCGGGGAGCCTTAGGGAGAGGGGCTGAGCTGGGGGCTGCCCCGGAAGGAATCTTCCAGAAAGGAGTACGAAGTCAGGCAGTGTGATGAGGAGGGCTCCGGAGCTCTAGGGGAAAACCCTCGTCACTGTCACCCCCCCCACTTGTCCTTACCCCATCACTGTCTGCTCCATCTCTGGGGTGGGGGTCTCTGGTGCTGGTTCTAGCTCCACCATCTCTGTAGGGTTTCATTTCTCTGTCCCGGTCTCCGACTTTCTCTCTCCCTACTTTCTAGGTGTCTTTATAATGTCTCTCTATCTCTGTCTCTGTCTCTCTCTCTGTTTGCCTCGATGTCTCTCCTCCAACATTTTTCCCGTCTCAGGGGTATCTCTGTCCTCATCTCTCATCCTCTGTGTCTCTCCCTCTCTCTCTCCTCTCCCTCCCCACCTCTTTTTCTTCCGCACCATCCACCAGCCCGATCTGTCAAGTCTCTAGAGACCCTAAGGGTGGGGGGGCAGGGGCTGGCCCTACCAGGCAGTCTGGGGCGTGGGAGGCTGCCAGATCCCCGGCCTACTTCCCAACCGACCAAGGGTCGGGGCCCCTAGGAAGGATGGAGGCCGGACCCCAGTCCCCTGGGAAGGCTCCCATCCTCCCCCAAAGCCTCCACCCTCCACCCCCCCACCCCCACCCCCCCGCTGAGGTCACTTTACAACTATGTGGGCCTAAGGGCCTGGCAGGCTGGGAGGAAAGCAGGGGTTCCTAAGCTAACTATTCCCCATCTCCCCCAGGCGCACAGGCTGAGGCAGACCCCTTTGTGGGGAGTCCAAGGAATATCACCGGTGCCAGGGGACTCATGGGGGCCCTTCGGTGCGAGCTCCAGGTTCAGGGGGAGCCCCCCGAGGTGACCTGGCTTCGGGACGGACAGACACTAGAACTGGCGGACAGTACCCAGACCCAGGTGCCCCTCGGTGAAGACGGGCAGGATGACTGGAAAGTGGTCAGCCAACTCAGGTGCCCAGCCTCCCCCTGACCAGCCGCATCCCTCCTGATCCCTGTCCCCCCACCCCCGGCCTCCATCCCATGGTGGCTGAAAAATTATGGGCGGGAGCCCCACCTGGGCTGGAACCCCAGTGAAGCCCCTCGTTGGCTGTGTGGCTTGGAGCATGTGATGTAACCCTGGGTTTCACTTTCCTCTTCTGTAAAACGAGTTAATAATAGTACCCACTTCTTAGCTCTGAGGAGTTTCTAGGCCAGACCCCCCCCTTTCAGTTCTGATGACCCCCGCCCAGTGTCCAGCACAGACCCTGAACCTTTCTGTCTCTCCTCTTGCCCTGTTAGAATCTCCTCCCTGCAGCTCTCGGACGCGGGGAGGTACCAGTGTGCCGTGGTCCTGGGAGGAAAGACCTTCATATCCCAGCCTGGCTACGTTGGGCTGGAGGGTGAGCCCTGGGCACAGAGGTCGTGGGCAGGCAGGAAACCTGAGTGGTCAGAGGGTGCTGGAGAATTCAGGGGACAATGCAACCTGGGAGTGTCAGAGACCCTTAGCGGGTCGGGAAGCTGGGGAGTCTCAGAATTACTGGGGGCAGGCCTGGGTGAGATGATATGTCCTGGGGGAGAAAACATCTTGGGGGCTGTGACATGTCCTAGGGTCAACACGGTTGGGGTAGGACATTCTGGGGATCGGAGGTACAACTTAACACTCTCCCCAACCCCTGGGGGCCTCGCTTTCCTCACTGGGATTCAGAAGTCCCGTGGGTCAGATGCTGGTGGGGGAGTCAGGTATTGGGATCGTGTGTTCTTGGGGTAGAGGCCTGAGGGGTTGGACATCTGAAGCAAGTTCGGGTGTCCTGAGAGCTCAGATCTAGGGGTCAAAGAATCTGCAGCCGCAACATCCTAGCAGTGAGTTAGACACCTGGGGGGCTCAGAGGGACCTCAGCAACTACCACGTCCCCAGGCCTGCCTTACTTCCTGGAGGAGCCTGAGGACAGGACTGTGGCCGCCAACACCCCCTTCAACCTGAGCTGCCGGGCCCAGGGACCCCCAGAGCCTGTGGACCTACTCTGGCTCCGGGACGCTGTCCCCCTGTCTCTAGCCACGAGCCATGGCCCCCAGCAAACGCTTCGAGTTCCAGGTAAGTCTGGGGATGTGCTCAGCCTAGAGGGCCAGGCAGGATGGGAATGGGGAGCAAGGGAGGCTTTTGTGCCCCTGTGTGAGTGTCTGCCTGTCCCTCTGTCCATTGTTTCTTTCTGTCCCTCTCTCTCTCTCTCTCTTTGAGTTTCTCTGTCTCTGCATCTCTGTCCATATCTATCCCCTCGTTTCTCTCTCTATGCTTTCTCTGTCTCTTTCTGTCCCTCTGTCCTCTGACTCTCTGTTTCTCTGTCTCTTTCTGCTTCTCTGTGTGTGTCTATCTCCCTGTCCCTCTGTCTCTCTTCATTTCCCCCAGCCTATCTGAATAGAATTCTTTGTCCCGGGTTTCCTCTAGCTGTCCCATGGCCCAAATGTGTGTGTGGGCCTGATGCCCCTTTGTCAGCCCTTGACCCCAAGCCGGGCACCGGAAGCAACCAGGCCCTCCTCTCCTCCACCTCCTTCAACCTGCCCACTTCTGTATTGGAAGAGCTTCCCTGGGGGGACAGAGCTGAAAGCAGAGAAAGAGGAGAAAGTGGAAGACAGAGAAGGACAGTTACAGGGAGAGAGAGAGAGAGAATGAGAGACACAGGAAGGGACAGACCACGGAGGTAACCTAAGATGGAGAGAGACAGGACAGGGAGGTCTGAGGGACAGCAAAAAGTCTCTTAGCTTCAGGGTGACCATCCCCTTCTGCACCACAGAGATGGGGCAGGACCTAGCTTGGGATCACAGAACGGTCCAGCGCTAGGACCCCTGGACACAGAGGTTTCTGCCTCAATGAGGAAGGAGGGATGGAGGAACACAGCCGGGGGAGATCAGTCAGAGGGAGGCAGCTGGACCCTGGAGGGCATCAGCTTCCAGCAACCCCAACCCGCGACCTCCATCTGCTGGGATTGGGGGAGGGGAACTCTGCCTGAGGGTCTCCCGGGCTAAAGGGAGGTGTCCACATTCTCAACATTCCGGGGGCCCTGAGTGTGCAAGGAAGAGGTTGGTGAGCATGCCAGCCCCTAGAGGGGTGACTCAGGCCCCGTGGCTCTGGGGTCTGAGTCAGCCTGGTGGGACCCTGGAGATGGGAAGGGAGAGGGGGATGGGCCACCCAGCCCAGCCCAGGAAGAACTTGGGGGTGGGGGGGTGGGGGCAACAGGCGTGAGAGGACCTGTGTGTGTTTCAGTGTGTATGTGAGGTCTGGCTGTGTATGTATCCATGTCCCTCTGGATCTGGGTCTCAGTGTGTCTGTCAGCATCATCCTCCTTATTGGGTTGTGCGTGCTTTAGGGAAGGCCAGCTTATATGGTGTTTAGTGTGTGTGTGTGTGTGTGTGTGTGTGTGTGTAAGAATACCAGTGTCAGCCTGGTGTCTGTCCTCCTTTGCGTTTGTGTGTTCCCAGCTGTGACTCACTGCGTGAAGGTGGGGTGTGTCTGTGGGGGGGGCAGGGGAGATGGCAGAGTGAGGGGAGGCAGTGTTTTGTGGCGATTTTCCATACAGCTCCTTGTGGAGAAGTGACAGTGTCCCCTCACAGGTGTTCATCTATGGGTGTGAGTGTGTCTTGGTGTGGGCACCTGTTTGCTGGTGGAGGCAGGATGTATCAGCGGACGACTTGGTGTTCCTCGGTGTGTTTCCACCGACCGTGACTGTCCGTGTGTATTTGTGTCCTTGCGTGTCTCTGTGGTTTCCGTGTCTAGGTCCCAAGGTGAGGGTGTTGGTCTGTGACTCTCACATGGACCCCATATCTGCGTGTGTGTGTGTGTGTGTGTGTGAGAGAGAGAGAGAGAGAGAGATTCACAGCAGGCAGTAACGACTCGCTCCTGCTTCTGTCCTGTCGCCCCTTGTATCAACCCCAGCCCTGATTGTCTCTCGGTAGATAGACTTACCAACCACTGTGTGTGTGTGTGTGTGTGTGTGTTCCACCCCTAGGCTCATGGCAGCTTTGTGTCCCCATCAGTGTTTACACAAGAGTGTGTTTTTGTATAGTCTGCATCTCCGTAACTGTCCGAAGCAACCTGAGTGTCCAGCTGTGTTTGTTTGCAAGCAAGTCAGCATTAACCTTATTCATGTCCCGGTGCGTGTCTGTTGGGCCACTTCAACCTCAAGGTCTGTGTGTTGCTCGGTGTGTGTATTTCAGCCCGCGGGGCTGGGTGTTGGTTTCAGCGGGGGCAGGATGTTGCGTTGCTGGGTGTTCGCAGCCCACGAACCCATGGTTGGTTGTGTGTTTATGCTTGTGGACATCTATGTGTTTCTTTGTGTATGTATGTGTATCAGTGTCGCCCCTGTGTGTAGATACCCGCAAGTCACTGGGTGGATATTGGTGTCACTGCGCGTTTGCGACAACATCGGCCCCTGATGTAGCTTAGCCAGTGCCCCGTTTTCTGCTTTTGGGCCAGCAACGGCCCCTGTGTGTTAAGTGTGATTCATCGTGTGTGCGCGAGGGTGGGGGTTGGTGCTGTGTCAAGGCATTCTGTCCGTTTGTGTGTGTCCGTCCCTCCATCTGACTCAGGGCGTGCCCCCGCTCCTTCCATCCCTCTGATTCCCTCGGAAAAAGCGCGGGGGCGGGGGGAGGAGGAGCGGGAGCGGAGAGAGAGAGGGACAGCGCATCTGGAAAGCACATCTGGAGTGGGCCCGCTCCCGTCGCGGAGGGGGAGCCCGCTGGAGGGGAGGCGGGCGTCCCAGGCCCCTCCACCCCTGCTCTGCTCGTCCTCAAGGTGCGCGCTGAGGCCAAGGACGGGGGATCCTGGGCCGCGCGCGCCCCCGGCCGCCGCCGGAAGTGCCGGAGCGGGAGGGGGGCGCCCCGGTGACTCACGCGGGGGCAGGAATGCTGCGGTCGGAACAGGACCCGACTCCAGAACTCCCTCCCGCCCCGGGGCTCCTCGGGCGGGCAGCGCCAGCCCCCGCGCGGTGACCCTGGCGGGCCCCCACGTGCCAGGTGGCTGGACGGGACCCAGGCGCCCGCCCCCTCCGGCAGCCGGCCCGGGGCCGTCCTGCGCCTCCCCCGCGGGCGGGGGCTGCGGCGGGGCACCTGACCTTGGCTGCGAGCTGCCGCCCGGGCAGCGGCGCTGGGGAGCTTCCCTGCCCACCCCCTTCCGGCCTCGGCCGACTTTCCTTCATTCCACTCCCTCTGCCGACTGAGGAAAGGAAACTTTGTGTCTGCGGGTAGACGGTGCTGGTGGTGGGAACACGCACAAGCCTGCAACATCCCTAGACACGCACAGAACTGCGGTCACACGTGCAGACGCAAGACTTGGTCCTCTTACGTCCTGTCACCCACACACTGTGTGTGTGTCTGTATTTCCCTGTGTGTGCATCTCCGGGTGTTGTATAGCTGCGTGTGCGGTGTGTGTGTGTCTGTGTTTGTCTCTCTACTTGTGTCTTTGTGCGTGTGTGTGTCTGCCTGTGTACCCACCACCACAACACTGGGGAGGGGAGGCAATCTACCCCCAGACACCCAGAAATGCTCAAGACACATACTGGGGAGCTTGGGTGGCTCAGTGAAGCGTCTGCCTTCGGCTCAGGTCACGATCTCACGGTCCTGGGGTCTATCCCTACTTGGGGCTCCCTGCCCTCTCTCTCTCTCTCTCAAATAAATAAATCTAAAAAAAAAAAGACATATTAAGTCACTTACCCGTGGAATTACACAGGCTCATATTTCTACATACATACCCAGAAACACTCGTGGATACGCAAAGGCATACACATAAAGTCATTCACTCGTTTAACAAGCATTTATGGAGCACCTACTGTGTGCAAGGCCATCGTGGGCCCTGGGGCATACAGCAGGGGACAGAACAGACAGAAACCCCAGCCTTCCTGGAGCTGACATACAGCGGAGTTGACAACCAGTGAGCAAGACATACAGGTAACAGGTAAAGTATGTTGTGACGAGAAGAGCCAAAGAGGAAAAGTAAAGCTGGGGAGAGGTTAGACATGGACGTGAGGTCCTGGCTCTGAACAGGGCGGCCGGGGACAGAGTGACAGAGAAGGTGGGGTCTGAGTCCCAAATGTGAAGGAGGACGGGAGGGAGCCATGTGCACATCTGTGGCAAGACAGAACAGAAATGCAAAGTTCCCAAGATGGGAATGTATCTGATGCCTGAGTTCCAGAAACACCCAGGGGCCAATGGCTGGGCGGGGGAAGGGGGAAGGGGGACAGGGGTTGGTAGGAGCTGAGCTTAGAGCTTATAAAGGAGCAAACACCTTAGCTTGACACACACCCAGGAGGGCCTGTTTCTTAAGTGTGTGTCTACTAGGGATACATGCTTCTACGTGTGTCTATGTGAGTCAGTGTGATCGTGTCTGTGTTTGTGCAAGTATGTGATTGTGTGTGTGTGTGCATGTGGATGTCTGTGTGTGTGTGCCCGTGTGTGTCTGCATGTGTGTGTGTCTGTGTGGTGGGGCATTAGGATTGAGGCCACCAACCTGTTCTTGTGGCTGGGGATGGAGGTCTGTGTTCCCAACTCATCCCGTCCCCTTCAAGCAGGTGCCCGTGTGGGCCGCACTGATTGTCAGGCAGGGCATGGTGGGAGGTGGCCCAGCATGGCCTGGGAAACCCTCCTTCCCCTCTCTGACACTGGGCCTCTCCTTCTATGACTCCCAGGCTTGAACAAGACGTCTTCTTTCTCCTGTGAAGCCCATAACGCCAAGGGGGTCACCACATCCCGCACGGCCACCATCACAGGTGACAGGAAAGGGAGCTGGGGAGCTGGATGTCAGAGGGTGTGGGGTCTGGGCCAAAGGTCAGAGCTGGGGTAGAGGGCAGGGGGGCTGGGGGGAGAGGAGCTTTGGGCAAAGGCCCCCCCCAGGGTCAATCCCTCCCCTCATCTCTCCACAGTGCTCCCCCAGCGGCCTCGCGACCTCCACCTGGTTTCCCGCCAGCCCACAGAGCTGGAGGCGGCTTGGACCCCAGGCCTGAGCGGCATCTACCCCCTCACGCACTGCACCCTGCAGGTGAGACCTCAGACTTTGCTCAGCCCTCCTTCCGCCACACGTAAGCCGCCAGCCCCATCCTGGGAAACCAGCCCTTCCCAGCCATTCCTGCGTTGAGAGGGAGTAGGAGCCTCGAGTGACGCCAGATGTCCTGGCTTCGAATCCTGACTCCGCCAGCAGTGGCTGCAGGAGCTTGGGCCCGTGACTTAACCTCACTGGACCTCAGTCCTCTCATCTGTAAAATGGGCAGATAAGCTTGTTGTAAGAATTCAATGAGTGAATGCCAGGAGCAACCTTAAAATAGTATCTGGAACACAGGAAATGCATAATAAACTATCAGCTGTTTTAACTTTTATTCTTTTTTTAGGATTAGTAATATTGACTCTGGCCAGAGTGGGAATCCTGAGACAGCAGGGCTCAGAGCCATCTCTGTCACCACCGGGTACCCACAGCCCCGTGCTTCTCCCATCCCAGCCCTGATCACTCTGGGTTGTCACTGTCTGGGGGTGAGTCTGTCTCCCCACCGGACTGGGAGCTCTGGGAGGACTGGTCCTGGCCTGTCTCAGTCGCCACTGGGTCCTCACGATTACCCAGCGCAGAGTCAGACCTAGAGTAGGACACGTTTGCTGGAGGAGACCTGAAATGCTCTAGACCCAGCCTTGGGCACCAAAGTCGTATCTATTCTACGCTAAGAAAAACAAACGCAGATCTCTGAATACGAGACCCAGTCCTGGCCTGAAGTTCTTTGAGATTTGGAAGTTGGAGTGAGGGTGGGACAGTGCCTGCCACGACAGATGACAATAATTAGTAATGACCAGCTTTTATGGAGCGTCAACTCTGTGCTGGGCCTTATGTGGTGGCTTTGTGCACACCCCTTTGTGTGTTCATGGAGCAGGGTCTGTGGAGACACCCGCTTTCCAGATGAAGAAACTAAGGCTCAAGAGTAGTTAAACAACCTGGCCAAGATCGCAGCCGGGAAGTGGCCGAGGTGGGATTCGAATCCTCGTCTCCCCAAACCCAACCAGCCCCCCTCACCTCCTTAGAGACCATTCAGAGCCAGCGCTTGATTAAGTAAGAGCTGTCATTCTGGTAATTACGTGCCCTGGACATTATCTCATCCACTTGTCATTTTAACCCTAGAAAATAATCTGCAAACCTTCCCGTTTCCGAGGTAGGGAACTGAGGCCCAGAGAGGGGAAATGACGTGCCCTCCCCACGGGCTTAAAAGGATAAAACTGATTCAATCCCCAAGGCTGGGCCCACTTGGGAGACCTCAAATGCCAGGTCAGGCATCAGATGTTCCCCCCCCACCACCCACATGCGTCCAGTGCCCAAAAAAAGCAGAAGTGTGACCTCTTACTTCTCCAGGGCTCACTTCCTGCTGTGCTTGGCCTGGGGCAGGAGGGTTCAAATGGGAGGGTCACAGGGAAAAGAGAAGTGAGAGTGAGCACCAGGAGGCTGACTGTCTGGACCTAGGTCCCTGTGTCCCCTTTGTCCCAGCAGAGGTTCCCCTTCTCATCTGTCACTGCAGGTCAGAGAGCAGGCATGGGACAGCTCCCCCAGCTCCCCCATCCTGTTACCCACCATCTGCCCATGCCCTCCCAGGCCTCGTGGTGGGATCCTCTCCCCACAGGGGTCTGTGTGACTTTGGGCAAGCTGCTGAACCTCTCTGGGCCTCTGTTTCCTCATCTGTAAAATGGGAATGAAAAAAGAAGGTGACCTCAGAGGGTGGCAGTAAAAAGGCTGTGGGTTCATCCAGGATTGCACTTGCCACGGTGCATGATACAGAGTCGGCACTCGAGAAATGTTAACTGTTGATAGACTGTGCACACCCACTTACGTGCGGCATGTCATTAAGCCTCACACCCTGCCAGGTAGGGGCTCTTGGATGCCCGTTTTCCAGAGATAGGAATGGAGACTTAGAGAAGTAAAGACACCCACTCTAGGTCACACAACAAATGCTACCCAAGCCAGGACTTGGATATCCAAGATCCTTTGGGTGCACACCCATAAGCAGTAAACTCCCTCCGAACTCGCGGTGTGGCGGTGTGGTTGGGTCTCTGGGCTGCTTCGCAGGGGCTGGGGGCGGGGCGGGGACCGGCAGCGTCTTTGCGGTGTGGGGCTGTGATGTGTGGCTGTAGAGGGTTTGTGGTTCTGTGTGGCAGGGCTGTAGAGATGTCTTCCCCCGCTGTGGCCCCTGCCATGCTGATCGTGCTGTTCCCAGGGACCAGGCGAGCGTCCCAGGTTGGGACGCTGTGTAGGACGTGCAGTTTGACCCTTGCAGCCCGGCAACCTCTCACGCACACACACACAATAATAACAATAAACACTCCATGTGCACCAGCTCTTCTAAACGCTTACAAGCATCAATTCAGTCAACCTGCAAGTTAGGGAGCCATTGTTATTATCCCATTTAACAGATGAGGAAACTAAGGCAGAGTGCTAGGGTCTGGTAGAGGCTGGAACTGAACCCCAGATCCAGCATCTGTGTGTAGCACTAAGCTCCACTGCCTCTCTGAACAGAGGAGAAATATTGTTACTATCGCCGATGTTCTTTTTTTTTTTTTAAGATTTTTATTTATTTCTTTGAGAGAGAGAGAGTGAGCACAAGCAGGGGGGAGGGGCAGAGGGAGAGGGAGAAGCAGGCTCCCCGCTGAGTGTGGAGCCTTACGTGGGGCTTGATCCCAGGACCCTGAGATCATGACCTGAGCCGAAGGCAGATGCTTAACCGACTGAGCCACCCAGGCGCCCCAAGGCAAAAGTTTTGAAGACAGGTTAGGGTTTAGTTTCCAGCTTCATCAGTGACAAGCTGGTGACCTTGGGCAAGTGATTCCATCTTTCTGAGACTCACTGTCCTCATCTGTAAGTGGGGATGCACACGGTACCCACACACAGGGCTGAGGTCAGGGTCAAATGAGTTTTCAGATGTGTAAAGGGCTTTTCTTTTTTATTCAGATATACATGATGTGCATAATCTTTGGTGTACTCCTAGATTCTTAAACACGAATATTCACCCATGTCACCACCCTCCAGATCACCACCCACCAGCTCCCCCCAAGGATCCCTCAGCTCCCAGAGGTGCCCACTCTTCTGACTTCTCTTGTAAGATTTTGCTTTGCCTGTGGTTGAATGTCATTGTCATTTTATCGGTGCTGACCACCTGCCATGTGCTGTGCAGCTTGTCCGACATCCAGCCTTTAGGTAGTCCTGGAAGGCATTCACTCCTCCAAGTGCGCATGTTCCAGATGAGGAAACAGGCTCAAAGAGGGAAAGTCTTGCCAGAGGTGGCTTTTGCAAGTGATGACAGAGCCACATCGTGCAACTGGGGGGTCTTCTCGCTTTGCCAACGTAGGTGCCCATGTTACACCAGCATGGAGCTCATACACACACATGCACCCTTGCGAAGTTGTATCATCACCCTGGGACCACCACCACCGACTTGTGTGACCCCCTCTTGAGATTTCATGGCTGTCCTTTACTCACGCCCCATCCCTCTCCCCAGGCTGTGCTGTCAGATGATGGGGTGGGCGTCTGGCTGGGAGAGCCAGACCCCCCAGAGGAGCCTCTCACCTTGCAAGCGTCCGTTCCCCCTCACCGACTTCGGCTGGGTAGCCTCCATCCTCACACTCCTTATCACATCCGGCTGGCCTGTATCAGTAGTCAGGGCCCCTCACCCTGGACCCACTGGCTTCCTGTGGAGACACCAGAGGGAGGTAAGAAGGGGCTGGTGTGAGGCAGACGTTGCTGCTCGCCTCAGTGCCACCCCGAGCATCTCCTATCACCCGTTGACCCCTTGTGGCCTCAGGCCTTCCCGCCCAGCCCCAGACTCCTCAGTGTGGCCCACTGGCATCTCTCCCAGTCCTCTTCCCTATGCTTCCGCTCATGGGAGGCCTGCACGAGGTGCCCACGCTCATGCCCTTTGCACCCTGTCCCCGCTTCCTGGGAACAGGGGAGGGGGTCAGGAAGAGGTGGGGGTGCCAGCTTCCCCTCTCCCCTGTCCTCCAGTGCCCCTGGGCCCCCCCGAGAATGTTAGCGCTATGCGGAATGGGAGCCAAGCCCTCGTGCGTTGGCAGGAGCCAAGGGCGCCCCTGCAGGGCACCCTGTTGGGGTACCGGCTGGCCTATCGAGGCCAGGACACCCCCGAGGTGGGTGCTGCTGGCGGGGCTGGGGTGGAATGGCTGGGAGGAGGGAGATGGGGAGGGGATGGCAAGGCAGACAGGACAGTGGTGCGGGTTGGGGTAGTACGAGATCATACTGCACCTAGGAGAGCACATTCTGGAGGCTTAAGGGGTCCGGGGAAGTTCTACGATTCTATAGCAGATCATCGTAGAACATCTTGAAGAACTGGTGACTTTTCCTAATGGGCGCAAAGGTGGTCTTGGAGCTAGCAGCACCCTGGGTTGGAGAGATGGGGTGGGAAAGGGGGCGGGGAGTTAGGAGGGGGTAGAGGAGTGTGGGTCGAAAGATGAGGGTTCAGTCCCTCCCTTGCTAGCACTTGACGATGGGCGATAAATGAGGCAAAGCCCCGGTCCCGGTGGAGCTGATGGTGGAGCGGGCGTGGGGATGGAGAATGGAGGTAGGGGTGGTGGCAAGGGATGAAGCTTAGGAGGAGGTAGGGGGCAGGGGCTGCGGGGGAAGTGGGGGCTTTGAGAAAGATGGGGACTTGAGGCTGAGGGTGAAGTCTTAAGAGTTAGGGGCGGGTGGGGGGGCTCTACCCTGATGCTACATCCGGACGTCCTAGGTGCTCATGGACATAGGGCTAAAAAGAGAGGTGACCCTGGAGCTGCGGGGAGACGGGACTGTCCCCAACCTGACGGTGTGTGTGGCAGCCTACACTGCCGCTGGGGATGGACCCTGGAGCCTCCCTGTGCCCCTAGAGCCCTGGCGCCCAGGTAACTCCACGGCCTTGTTCAGCCCTCTTCAACCAATTCACGAGGACCCTGTCTCGCGCAGATACCCCTGACTTGCTCCCTGTACCTTTCAGCGTTACTTACCCCAATCTAGGCTCTTTTCCCACCCGGAAGCTTAATGGGAGCCTCACCCATTAAGACACCAGTCTTACCCTCTCTGAGTATGTCCTGCCTCTGTCCTTTCTCCTCACAGGACAAGGACAACCAGTCCACCAGCTGGGTAAGGCTTCGCACCCTCTCTCCTCCCTCCTTTCCCTCAACGCCCACTGAGGACCCCATCACCACAAACATACCCATTGCCATTGCTTTCATGTTTCTCAAACTCATCACTCTCATCTTCTACTTCGTGGGTTTGTGTGGTCCTTGTTGGAGTTACCTGGAATGGCCCCGCACATTGTAGGTACTCAATGAATGGTGGATGGATGTGGGATGGATGGATGGATGGATGGATGTGGGATGGAT
>NW_023270459.1:89719-161588 GCF_011800145.1 Mirounga leonina | reverse complement strand
ATGGATGGATGGATGGATGGATGGATGGATGTGGGATGGATGGATGGGCAGACAGATGAATTATCCCCTTCAAATCCATGCCTCTCAAATATTTCTCCAGCAATTCTCAAACATTCCTTCTACACCCATTGTACCCTCCTAGTACTATTACAGCTCACCTCTTGTAACTCTACCTTAGGTATTCTTTACGTGCCTTCCTGCATTTCTTTGCATACCCTTTCCACACTAATCCCAGCCTCTTTCCCTTTCATCCTATTACAGTCCTTTGTTCCTCACCCATGCCTCCAAAACCCAGTGCACACCCGCAATTCTCATTCACAGACCCTGCATACTTTTCACACCCTCACCATATATCCCACATTACAAATACTGGGAAGCTTTGGGTTGACACTATCCCACACTCTTTAGTTCTCCTTGTACACCCATTGATACTCCTCACCCCTCGCCAATCATAACCCATTCCCACTCTGTACCCACCCACACCAAACTCCTGGTACACTCAGCATGTACCCATTCCCACCTTTTTACACACCGTTTCAGCCCATCCCATGCCCACACTCCCCTCACACCAGTTACATCTTTATTAAATCACTACTCACTACTTGTACCCAAAACTCCTTGACTACTCCTCACTCACATACCCCAAACTCCTTGAACACTCATTGACATTCTGTGCACCCTTCTTTGCATATGTATTTCTCTCCCATCCTTCGCTTTATGGAAACCCCTCCATCATTAGCATACACTCCTCAAGACCGTTCCTTGGCCATTTGTCCACAAGTCTCATACTCCTTGCGCACGCCCCACACACCCGTCCTACACTCCATGAATTCTCTCCCCCGCCCACCTGTTTTCCACACCTCAGTCCATCTCCTTGGATAAGTGAATGCACCCTACCACATGCCTCATTAGATATTTCCACATCTGTCTCCCTCTAACATCACATCTTTGGGGCCTGGGGAGCAGGATCCAGGGCTTCCCCCATGACCTGTGTGCCATACTCCCTGACAGTGAGTGAGCCCCCAGCCCCTGCCTTCTCATGGCCCTGGTGGTATGTACTGCTGGGAGCAGTTGTGGCCGCCGGCTGTGTCCTCATCTTGGCCCTGTTCCTCGTCCACCGGCGGAAGAAGGAGACCCGCTATGGGTAAGTTGGAACTACGTAAATAGGGAGGCTTGTGTGGACTGGGATGGAGAGGCTGGAGTCAGGGAGACCATGAGGAGGCTGGTGTGGGACAAGAGATTTCCAAGAATCAGAATGAGATCAAGGGTCTGGGTGATGGATGGAAGGCAGAGGGTAGAAATCCAAGACATGCTCAGCAAATAAATGATGGAGGGGAGGGCGGGCAGGGCTTGGGGTTAGGGTGGTGTTCACTTTCACTGCTATCAGAAGGAGGGGGTTGCCCCTGGTTCTGCCCTGCCCTCACCTCTGCCCATTCTCCCCAGAGAGGTCTTTGAACCAACAGTGGAGAGGGGTGAGCTGGTGGTCAGGTACCGTGTTCGCAAGTCCTACAGTCGCCGGACCACTGAAGCCACCCGTAAGTGAACCTCACTCCTCCCCGCCCTGGTGGGGGGATGACGAGTGTAGAGATTGGGGCCTGCTGGGCTTCTGTTGATGCATGAACCAAAAGTTTCCAAAAACCTTGGAATGCTAGGACGTTAGAACCACAGACCCTAAGAACAACAGAACTGTGAAACCACACAGACCCTTAGAATAATAGGGTCTTAGACAAAAAAATCCTAGACCAAATCTCAGAGCCACATGATCCTAGAACAATGTAATGATGATGATGATAAATATAACGATGATGGCAATGAAGAGGACAGGATGGTAGGATGAGTGTGAAGCCAGTGATGATAGCCAACCCTAGCACTTCCTATGTGACAGGTGCTACACATGTCATTTAATTGAATCCTCACGACAACCCAATGAGGTAGGTACGTCACCCCACCCCCCACTTCATAGACGAGGAAACTATGGCAAAAGAGTGGTTAAGTAACTTCCTCAAGACCACACAGCTTGCAAGTTGGACAGCTGGGCTTCAAAACCAGGTCATTTTGCTCTGAAGTCCATCCTTGAACTGCCTCTTGGAATTATAGAATGTTAGAGAGAGAGAGTCAATCTTGGGCGAAACAATCACAGGCTCAATACTATAGATCCTTAAGATCTTGAAAACCACAGGCTCTTAGAACTCTAGACTCTCTCTAAGGCTGTGGAGTTATGGAGGGTCCCAGCTCTGAAGGGACCTCAGAGGCCACCTCGTCAAATGTCTTCATCTTTCCAGCTGGGAAAGCTTAAATCCAGAAGGAAAGGGACAGAGTGATGTCTCTCCCCAGCACACCGTGAGAAGGCTGCCGGGGCCCCCGGGAAATATCAGAAGGGGCTGGGAAAGACATTTATTTAAGAGGAGCAAGAATAGGAAACAAGGAGGGCGCCTGGGTGGCTCAGTTGGTTAGGCGACTGCCTTCGGCTCAGGTCATGATCCTGGAGTCCCGGGATCGAGTCCCGCATCGGGCTCCCTGCTCGGCAGGGAGCCTGCTTCTCCCTCTGACCCTCCCCCCTCTCATGTGCTTTCTCTCTCTCATTCTCTCTGTCTCAAATAAATAAATAAAATCTTAAAAAAAAACAAAAACAGAAAAAAGAATAGGAAACAAGGAGGTCATGGTGCTCTAGTAGAGTAACGTGCAGCCGAGGTTCTCAGAGTGTGAGTCGGGTCCCAGGGGGCCCCTGAGACCTCTGCAGGGGGTCCATGAGGTCAAAACTATTTTCATAATAATTACAAGATGTTATCTGCCCTTTTACACTCCCGTTCTCTCACACGTGTTCCGTGGAGTGTTCCAGAAACTCTCTAATACGTGATGATGTCATCACTCTGTTGGTTGACGAACGCGTGCACAAAGATCTTGTGTTTGAAAGATCTATCCATTTTAACTTGGAATACACTAAGTGTTGATCTATATAAGCCCCCTGAATGAAAGCTCTTTGCCGTCCTCAGTAATTTTAAGAATGTGAAGGGGTCCTGAAGTTTGAGAACTGTTGCTATAGGGCAATGAAAATAAATTACAACTACGCACGATGGGGCACCTGGGTGGCTCAGTCATTAAGCGTCTGCCTTCGGCTCAGGTCATGATCCCAGGGTCCTGGGATTGAGCCCCACATCGGGTTCCCTGCTCCGCGGGAAGCCTGCTTCTCCCTCTCCCATTCCCCCTGCTTGTGTTCCCTCTCTCGCTGTGTCTCTCTCTGTCAAATAAACAAATAAAATCTTTAAAAAAAAAAAAAAACAACTACGCACGAGAACTACATTATGGCTGTCTCATAGACACCGTGTTGAGTGAAAGAAGCCAGACACAAAAGAGAACATAGTATATGATTCCACGTTGATAATAATATCTCCAAACAGAGAAGGCCAATCTATGGTAAGAGAAATCAGGAAGGTGGCCACACTTGAGAGGGCAGGTCATGGTCTGTTCTTGACCTGGGTGCTAGTTACACTGTTGTCTTTGCTTTGTAAAAATCCACTGAGTTGGGGCGCCTGGGTGGCTCCGTTGGTTGAGCGTCCAACTCGGTTTCGGCTCAGGTCATGATCTCATGGGTCCTGAGATCGAGCCCCGTGTGGGGATCCCCGCTCATCGGGGAGTCTGCTTGAAGATTCCCTCCTTCTGCCCCTCCCCACCCCACTCGCGTGCACACTCTCTGTAGAATAAATAAATCTTTTTAAAAAGTTGGGGGTGGGGAGCACCTGGGTGGCTCAGTCTGTTAAGCAGCCAACTCTTGATTTCAGCTCAAGTCATGATCTCAGAGTTGTGAGATTGAGCCCCGTGTTGGGCTCCACGCTCAGCAGGGAGTCTGCTTGGAATTCTCTCTCTCCCTCTCTCTCTGCCCCTCCTCCCGATCTCGCATGTGGGAGTGTGTGTGCTCTCTCTCTCTCTCTCTCAGAAAGAAATCCCTGAGCTGCTCCCTTATGATTTGTGCAAATTATAATTCAATAAAAAGTTGCTAAAAATATTTTTAGCAACTGGTATGGCAGAACACTGACTAATCGGGGTGCCCAGTGGTGCAAGATTATGTTCCAGGCTCCAACCCTTCAGCTGCTGGTTTGGGAGAAGATTCAGGGGGTCTACAGGAGGAGCTAGGGTGGGATGTGTGCTCAGGGCAGTAGCTGGTTTTGAATGAATACAGAAGTATTTCAGTACAGTAATGGGCACATCCCTCTTGACATCCAAATGTCTCCTGAGTGTCAGCCCTGCTCCATGGCTCTGTCCACCCTCCCCCTCCCCCCCATGCAGTGAACAGCCTGGGCATCAGTGAAGAGCTGAAGGAGAAGCTTCGGGATGTGATGGTAGACCGGCATAAGGTGGCCCTGGGGAAGACGCTGGGAGAAGGTGAGTCTGCCCCATCTCCCCCAGCACATTCCCCTGAACCATGAAGTCCTTCACTTCCCCACCCATACCCAGTCACAGGAAATCAAGAAATGCAGTCCCCACAAGCCCCCCTGAGGTCAGTGTCTCCCTCCGGTCCCCCGCAGGAGAATTTGGAGCCGTGATGGAGGGCCAGCTCAACCAGGATGACTCCATCCTCAAGGTGGCTGTGAAGACAATGAAGAGTGAGTCTGAGCTTGCATGTCCGCTCAGATGGGACCTCCACCCCCTAACCCTAGGCCTTTTCCCTATGCCCCTAACTAGGCAGGAGAGCAGAAAAGCGGGTAGCAAATTAGCCCTGCCACAGAATCTCGGGGTTTCCAGACAGGAAGTGGAGTCCATGCTAGGTACTTCGACAGAAGGAATTTAATATGGGGAGGTTTACTACAGAGGTGCAGGAATGACTGGGAGCAGTGAGGATGGAGATTAGCGGGAGCAGCACGTTACTTCCACCCCAAGGCGTGAAGGGCAGAAGGAGGAAGTGGTGTTACCAGAGCCCACAGCCAGGGACTCCTGGTGGGATTTGGGATTGCAGATTTAGAGGCTGCCTTGTGGGAGCTCAAAACACACAGCCACCATTGAGGCAATGCTGGAAGTAGTAAGGGACAGGGTGAAATACCCTGACTTCTCCTTCTCCGCCCGCCCACCTGCCGGTCTCCCATTGGTGGTTCCCATTGGCAAACTCCAACAGGAAAACAGTATGAAAGGGGGCCTGGGAAATGTAGTTTTTGGGGACCAGCCCCCTGTGATACCTAACAGAACAGGGGAAGGTCTGGAACGAGGCACACCTGGCTTCATCATTTATCAGCTGTGTGATCTCAGGTAAATGACTCTCCCTCCCTGAGCTGCATTTCTTCATCTGGAAAAAAAAGAATCATAATATTCTTACCTCCTAGGGTGAGCTGAAGCACTTAATGCTACGGGTGGTATGTAGTATGTGCAATTAATGTGGACTGCGACTATATTATTTACGTGGTCAGAGAGGGTGGGAGCCAGTCTAGGGCCACACAGCACAGGAAGTCCAGGGCCAAGTCCTTTCCATACAGGGAAGAGGCATTGAGGGTCAGGCTGCAGCTGGTGGTGAGGGAAGAAGGATCCTTTCTCTCAATCACTGGGGCGAAAAGCTTGGGTTATGGAGTCATCAGTGTCTCCCCATTCATTCATTATTGAGCACTTCTTATGTCCCCAGTTATGCTCTCCACCTAGGTTTGAGTCCCAGCTGTGTGACCTTGGGTGACTTGCTTTGCCTCTATGAGCCACTGTCCCAAGTTATAAAAGGAGTGATCGTATGGATCCCCAGGGAAGCAGCCTAGCATGGTGTGTGTGCCTGGACCTCAGAGCTGGCCCACCTGGCTTTCACTTCTGCCTCTCCCACTTGCAAGTTGTGTGTGCTCTTAGGCAGATTCCTTAACCATTTCATGCCTTGGTTTCCCCATCGTTAAAACAGGGAGAATAATAGTTGCCCGTCAGAGGGTTAAATGAGTTAATATATGTATATATAAAGTGCTGAGTGCAGCACCAGGTACTTAGTAATCATTTTGATGAAGATGATGATGATGATGAAGGAGAGGAGGGGAGGAAGAGTCCTCCCTCCCCTCCTCTCCTCCTTATCCACCTTCCTCTCTCCCCCAAGTTGCCATCTGTACAAGGTCGGAGCTGGAGGATTTCCTGAGTGAAGCCGTCTGCATGAAGGAATTTGACCACCCCAACGTCATGAGGCTCATTGGTGAGGGAGGGGCAGGTTTAAGGAGTCCCCAGGCTCCATGGAGGCCACTCCAGAAGGAAGACCCCTCCCTCTGGCACTGGGAAGATCAAACTTCCAGGCTCCCTGCTCCCCGCCCTCCCTCAGAGTCAGCAAGCTCTCCCCCCTCCTTCTTTCCCTCAGCTTGGAATGTGACCTCTGACCTTTCCCAGAAATAGCTGAGGTCCCCAGGAGGGCTCTGGAAACTTCCCTGGGAACAGTGCTGGAAATGGCTTCTCTGAAGCTTGGTCCTTGCCACCGCCCCCACCCCCAACAATTTGGAAGCGAGATTTGAGGGGGAGGGAGAGACAGAGCTGAGGGAGGGGATGGCTTCCCCTCCTGCCCAGCTGGAGTGACAGGGCTGCCTGGGGGTGGGGGGGCAGGTGTCTGTTTCCAGGGTTCCGAACGAGAGGGCTTCCCAGCACCCGTGGTCATCTTACCTTTCATGAAACATGGAGACCTGCACAGTTTCCTTCTCTATTCCCGGCTCGGGGACCAGCCAGTGGTGAGGGACATTTACTTGTCTGTTCGCAGGTACTAATTGAGCACCCGTCAGGTACCCAGCCCCGCTCAGACACTGGGAAGACCATGGTGACAAGAGCTTGCTCTCATGGAGTCGTCTGCCAGTGAGGGCACCAGGAAATAAATAAGTTAACAAATAAATGAGCAAGAGAACTTTAAGTGCTAGGAAGGAAAGAGAGTCAGATGAACCACAGAGAAGCCAGGCAGTTAGTTTGGGTGGACAGAGAAGGTCTTACTGAGGAGGTGACCTTGAAGGAAGAGCCAACTGGCAGGAAGTGGGGAGATCGGCAGGGGAGGGGGGGCGGGGAAGCAGTCCTGGCAGAGGGCACAGCACACAGGCAAAGGCTTAGAGGCCGAAACAAGCATAGTTTGTCTGAAAACCAGAAAGGAGACCCCTGGCTGGAGCGTAGGTAGCACGTCCAGGGCAAGGACAGTAAGAGATCAGCTTGGATGGGAAGGCAGGAGGGGATTATATAGGGCCTTGTCGGAAAGAGGTTGGATTTAATGCTCGGAGCCATGGGAAGCCACTGCAGAGCAGAGATAGGAACACACAGGAACGGAATGAGAGAGGAGGAATGGATCTCAGGGACTCTGCTGACCTCTACCGCCCCCAGTTCCTGCCCACTCAGATGCTGGTGAAGTTCATGGCAGACATTGCCAGTGGCATGGAGTATCTGAGTACCAAGAGATTCATACACCGAGACCTGGCCGCCAGGAACTGCATGTGAGTGCTGAGCCTTCCACAGACCCCCCCGCCCCCCGCTGTCCGCTCCTCAGGGGAGCTGCATCCCTCCTTTCAGGATGGAAGAGGGGTCTAGACACACGTACCCCTCAGGCAGGCCAGAACCCAGGACTGGGATAGAGAGGTCAGCAAGGGGATTGGAGAAGCCTTCCTGGAGGAGGGGGACCTGGAACTGAGATCCTGGAGGGGTATTTGGATGTGGAGAGAGGAGAGGCAAGAGGGTGGGTTCAGTGGGTGGCATGAGGTGAACAAGGGGGCCGAGATGACCAATGACAGTCCCCACTGAATTGAAAGCCTCATCTCTGTCCCCCTCCATGCTGAGTGTCTTGCCTGGGGCTGCCCGTAGGGAGGGGCCACATCGAATAAGGGGAGCAGACACCCTCCCCACACCGCCCAGCTGACAGACATGCCAGAAAATAGGCTAGACTTAGGTGAGGATGGTGCATGTATATATAAACACAGGCTTCGACTATTAGTTTCATTATAATATGAACTCAGAAACTGGAGCTGGAGAATCGGAATCTTCTTCAAGATGTGTAAACGTTCGCAACTCTTGGGAATATGAACGTTTCTTTGTTTTCCCCCAATTCTTCATGTGGAAAGTTGAAAGCCTTGTACAGTGGATGCCCATACACCATCCTGGTGGAGATTATGCCATATTTGTCCTCTCTTCTCTGTCCTTCTCTCTTTCCTCAACCACTTCAAAGCGAGTTGCCAAGGTGGCAATGCCAGACCCCTAAATCTTCAGTACGTATCTCCTAAGAATGAGATGTAAATGATTACAGTTCTATTGTCACACCTAAGAAGATTAACCATAATTCTGCAACATAACTTCATATCCATCCAATCCATATTCAAATTCAATTGTCCTCCGAAATGTCTTTTAGGGCTGTTTCTTTTTTGCCCCAAATCAGGATCTATTCAAGGTCCCCCCCACTACATTTGGTTGCTATGCCCCTTTGGGGCTTTTTAATCTGGAATAGCGTCCCCCATCACCACTTTTTTTTTAAGATTTATTCATTGAGAGAAAGTGTGTGCGTACGTGCCGGGGGAGGGGCAGAAGGGGAGGGAGAGGGATAAGCAGACTCTGCACTGAGTGTGGAGCCCTACAAGGGGCTCAAAGCAGGGCTCGATCTCAGGACCCTGAGATCATGACCTGAGCTGAAACCAAGAGTCGGACACTTAACTGACTGAGCCACCCAGGTGCCGTGCCCCCTTTAATATTTTTACAGCATATTCTTTTGGAAGAGACCATGCCTGTTGTCTTGTAGGATATGACATATATGTCTGTTTCCTTGTGGTGGCATTTGCCTCGTTCCTCTGTTCCCTGTATTTCCTGTTAAGTGGAAAATGTATGTAAAGGCTTCAGTAGATTCAGTCAAAATGGAACTTCCTTTCCTTCTGCAACTTGGGCTGATCCTAGGCAAGCCCCCTATGAAATAATGACACTGAAAATCAGAGTAGACAACCCATTGTAATGCACCTGTTGCTTTTTTGTTAAGTTAAAATATTGAGGGGTGCCTGGCTGGCTCAGTCAGTGGAGTGTGCGACTCTTGGTCGCCAGGTTGTGATTTTGAGCCCCATGTTGAGTGTAGAGATAACTTAAAAAAAAATTTAGGGGGTGCCTGGCTGGCTCAGTGAGTAGAGCATGCAACTCTTGATCTTGGGTCGTTGAGTTCAAGCTGCACATTGGGCATGGAGCCTACTTAAAAAATAAATAAATAAAATCTTTTTTTTTTAAGAAAGTTCTTGGGGCACCTGGGTGGCTTAGTCAGTTAAGCATCCAACTCTTGATTTCAGCTCAGGTCATGATCTCAGGGTTGTGAGATGGAGCCCCACGTTAGGCTCTGTGCTGAGTGTGGAGCATGCTTAAGATTCTCTCTCTCCCACTGCCCCAACTCTCCCTTAAAAAATAAACAAAAGAAAAGGAAAAAAAAAAGTTCTTTGAAAAAAAAAAATTGAAATACTTCCTTACCTAGTTGGCAACTGGCCACTACCCCAAGCCTCCCACCCTCTTCACAGCCACCAGCCTGGATGCCTAAGCATCACTCTTCTCTGCCTCCCTGCCATGATCCTCCGGACCTTCCCTGGACCCAGCAGTTGAAGGGTAACTCCTGCCATATGAGGGGCCTCTGGGGTCTCTTCTGATTGGTCACTGCCCAAGCCCATCACCCTGGCTAGAACTCATCGATTCTTAAAAAAATAGAATCCCAGAAACTCAGATGCAAAAATTAGAGAATCTTCTATTAAAGCACAAAAGCAAGCAAAAGCAATCCATGCTGTTAGAAGTGAAGATTGTGGGGGTGCCTTAGTGGCTCAGTCGGTTAAGTGTCTGATTCTTGGTTTCGGCTCAGGTCATGATCTCATGGGTGGTGGGATCAAGCCCCACATCCCACATCCTGGCTCCGTGCTCAGCAGGAAGTCTGCTTGAAGATTCTCTCCCTCTGCCCCTCCCCCCCAATAAATAAATAAATAAACAAATAAAAGAAGAAAGGAAGATTATGGCTTCCCTTGGAGGGCTAGGAAGGAGGACTGGTAATGTAATGTGTTTCTTTCTCATACTTAAAAAAAAAATCAATGTATATTTTACATACACTAAGACACACCTTATGTGTGCAGCTTAATGAATGTTTACTTGTCTATAGACTCATGTAAACAACCAGTACTGGATCAAAATAAAGAACATTTCTAGGCCCTGGCAGGCTCCCTAACGGACTTCCCAGTCACTGCCGCAAGAGAAAACCCTTATTCTGGACTTGAGTCACCTGTTCTTAAATGTCATGTAAATAGAATCATGCAGTTTGTACTCCTTTGTGTCTGGTTTCTTTTGCTCAGTGTGATGTTTTTGAGTTTAGCCCATGTCTCTGTACATATTGGTTAGTTCCTTCTTTTTCTGTGCTCTGTGGTATTCCTTATCCAGATGATGTCCCACGATGTTGTTTCTTAATCTGGGTGCTGGTTACATGGGTGTGTTTGTGAAACTTCATATGGAGGGAACAAGACACGACACATTTCCCTTCAGTCTGGGGTTGACAGATCCTCACCCCCAAGGAGGACAGCCAGAGCGGGAGATGGAGATGTGTCTGAGAGGGAGGGCAGGCTTCCTGGTGGAGGGGGCAGTGCGATCATCCCGTTCCTCTCCCCATTCTGGGCAGGCTGAATGAGAACATGTCCGTGTGTGTGGCGGACTTCGGGCTCTCCAAGAAGATCTACAATGGGGACTACTACCGTCAGGGACGCATCGCCAAGATGCCAGTCAAGTGGATCGCCATCGAGAGCCTGGCTGACCGTGTCTACACCAGCAAGAGCGATGTGGTAGGTGCCTCCCTGACAGGAGAGGGGTTCAGTGACCTGTTTGTCTCACACTGCAGCTGGGAAGCACAGGGGCCTAACTGCAGGGGTTAGGCATGTTTGGGCGTGTGGTGGGCATCTGTGAACGGTGGTGTGGACACACTGGGGAGATGTACAGGTCCACGTGTGCATGGTGGCAGGTTCATACGAGGGACGTGTAGACAGTTTAGGTTGGGAGAGGCGGTGGTATGTATATATGTGTACAGCCAGGGTGTGGAGGGTGACACACGAGACCCTGTGTCTGTTTGTGAAGTGTGTAAATGTGTGCGTGGATGAGCACGTCTGTACGTGCACAGAAGTGACCTCTGTGAGCATGTCCCTGCGCCGGCGTTGCTGTGAAGAGCTATGAGACACCTGCTAAGGTAGCTGCGGACACGTGCGCACATAAATGTGGGTGTACCCATGAACCCATGTGTTTGGGGGTGTCTTTGTGCAGGAGAGACCCTCTAATTCTCTCCCCTCTGCCCCCCACAGTGGTCCTTCGGGGTGACGATGTGGGAGATTGCCACGCGGGGCCAAACCCCATATCCCGGAGTGGAGAACAGCGAGATTTATGACTACCTGTGTCAGGGAAACCGGCTGAAGCAGCCTGTGGGCTGTCTGGATGGACTGTGAGGATCCTCAGGACCCCACCCTGCCCCCTGCCCCATCCCAGATTTCACTCCAAAACCCTGAGCACCCCACATGGCCTCAACCCTCTAAAACCTGCACAGAACCCCTCAGACTGTTGAGGAAGCCACGCTGAGACCCCCACCCCCCAAATTCTAACTCACCCCAGACTTCTGAGCTCCTGCACTTCCCCAATGCTCTTCAACACCGAGGACCCTCTGCCAGCCCTCCAGTTTGCCATCTTAAGCTTCTCCAAACTCAACGGGTCTCCTCTGAGATATCCTCAGGATCCTTTAGGACAGAGCTTATCAAACTTTGCTGTCTCACAGCACACAGAGGAGAGCAGAATGTTCATCCAGCGCTTTGAGGGCAAAGTCTGCTCTAGCAAACCCTCACTAGAACACCACCCAATACCCAGAGAGCCTCCCCAAGACCCTTTGCAGCTCCCGAGTGTCCCAGGATCCCCCTTCGGAAACTCTTGAGAATTCCCAAATCCCAATGGAAGCCCCCAAACTGCTCATGGTTCCTTCCAGTTCCATGAAATGCCCCCAAACTCCCAGAATGCTCCCCTTCTGAGCTCCTGCTCAGTCTCCCACCCCTCACTTTGCTGCCGTAGGTATGCCCTGATGTCCCGGTGCTGGGAGCTAAACCCCCGTGACCGGCCAAGTTTCTCAGAGCTTCGGGAAGATCTGGAGAACACGCTGAAGGCCCTGCCCCCTGCCCAGGAGCCTGACGAAATCCTCTATGTCAACATGGATGAGGGGGGGGGTCATCCTGAACCACTTGGAGCTGCTGGAGGAGCTGACCCCCCAACCCAGCCTGACCCTAAGGATTCCTGCAGTTGCCTCACCGCGGCTGAGGTCCATCCTGCTGGACGCTATGTCCTCTGCCCTTCTACAGCCCCTGGCCCCACCCTGCCCGCCGACAGGAGCTCCCCAGCTCCCCCAGGGCAGGAGGATGGAGCCTGAGACAACACTCCACCGGGGACTCCCTCTCAGGACCCAAGCTAGGCACTGCCACTGGGGGAGCCTCCCCCCCAACTATTTCCCCACTCCAGGCCTCACCCCCAACTACAGCCTTCTCTTCCTACCTATTCCGCTTCCATCCCAGACAGATCCTCTCTCTTCTCCATGCCTTAGTGTCCCCAGGTGTAAAAGGAAGGGGTTGGGCTGCAATCCCTAGGGGTCCTCCCAGTTCTAGCATTCCAAGATTCTGGATTCTAAGGTTGAAAGGGTCTAGATGCAAAGGTTTGAGGTTTCAAAGATGCTATTAGTCTTCAGCTCTAAGGACCTAAAATCCCAAAGTCTCTAATTCTAAAGTGCTGAGGTTCCAGACATGGAAGTTGCAAGGCCTATATATTCTAAGGCTCTGAGAGTCTGTGACTCGAGATTTTTCTGGTTCCAGAATTCTTGATACAGCCCGCAAGATTTTAGGTTCTGAAGCTCTAAGATTCTAGTTCTAGGATCTAAGGCTCTATGATTCTAGGTTTTGTTATTCTAGGGTTCTGAGTCCTTAGCGTATAAGATTCTAGATTCTACAATTCTAGACACGGAGGTTTTAAGGCCTAATGTTCTAAAATTTGAAGTTGTAAGCCTCTTAGACTATAAATCCTTGGGCTATAAGACTCTACATCATAAGGCTTCAAGATTTTATCTTCTCAAGTTCTAAGTAATGGTTAATTATAAGTTCTAAGGCTTTATGATCCTTCAAACTCTTATTATGAGATTCTGGATCCTAAAGAGCTAAGATTCTAGAATCTGCAATTGAAAAGTTCTAAGAGTCTAAAGATGGAGGTTCGAAGGTCTAATGTTCTATGATGGGATGTTCTAAGACTTAGTCTAAGAACCTAGATTCTGTGTCTAAGATTCTAGACCATATGCTTCAAGATTCTAGATTATTAAACTCTAAGATTCTACTGTTGTTCTGTTCTGTGTTCCAAGACACTCTAGACTATTGGTCCAAGATTCTGGATCCTTAGCATCTAAGGTATAAGACTACAGTTAGTTGTAACTAGCTAGATACCAAAGTTCTAATCATTTCTAATGTTGGACACATTTAGGTTCTACGCTGCGTTCCGCCTTTCTAGGGTTTTAGTTAAGCGTCCAAGAATCCACAGTTCTAAGTCTTAAGATCCTAGGCACTGTAGTTCTACGATTCAAACGTTGTCAGATTCTAAAGGTCTACAGGTCTAGAATTCCAGGGTATGATTCCAAGGTTCTAATCTTATAGTATTCTGTGTGACTCTCCCCTTCTGAGCCACCTCTGCTTCCTCCTCCCCTCATGTGGGGGCATGCCTCCTCTCAAGCCTGTGCAGTAATGCATTAGGGATGCCTCCTTTCCCCAGGAGACAATTTCCCTCCTTTTGGTCCATGCTGCCCCCCTGAGCCAATCCCTCAAGCCCCCTTGTACAGAGGTGTGGACTCTGGCACCTCTAGAGGGGCTCAGATCACATAAAACTTTATAACCACACTTCTGTCTCCTCTTGTTTCCACTCAGCTGTCATGTGGCCCCTCTCCCTGGCAGCTCCGTTTCCCCATCAGTAAAAAGAAGGCTTTGGTGGGGTCTAGGAGTTCTCCCTTTACAAAGAGGGTAGAAGTGAGCATACCCGTAGACAACCTAGACAAAAAGACACGAAACAAACACAGACTGTCTGAGATCCCTAGTGAGGAACAGGCAGTTAGATACTCAGTGTCAGAGACACTCTCCTCCCCACCCCAAAGTAACAGACCCATTAGGACATACTCAGGCACTTTGCCACAAATAAGAGACACTGAAATTCAGACACATATAGTAACAGACGGGAAAAATGACATAGATACAAACATATTTACAAACATCTGAGAGGCAGATATTCACCAGGAATAGGAAGAAACTAGAGTAACACAGATTACAAAGAGTAAGCACAGAGACACACAGAGTACAACAGGTACTCACAGACTCAAATGTTCAGATGCACACAGAAACACAGCACAGAACACCTCCAATCATCACGGGCCCACAAAGGGATTCCTGCCAAGACAAACCACAGTGCTTTGCACGCAATCGAGGGCCCGCGTTCCTGGGTGTATCCGGCAGCACATGGAGACACCCTCGGCAGCGCCCGGACGCCCCCCGGTGGCGCCTCCTGGGAACCGAGGACAGTTCAATCCGGGCCACGAACTTTTTTAGAACAAATCCTTGTGGGAAGCTGGGAGGAGAGGAAGTCGGACGTGGGCGAGGGGCGGGGTGTCTGGACTGGAACCTCCGGGCCCACGTGAGTGTCTGCCCCGTTTCTGAGTGGGTGCTGTGCGTCGAGGCGGCCGTGTCAGCGTGTAGCGTAACTGTCCTTTGTCTTTCTCGTTTGATGCCGCCTGTCTGTGCGGACCTGAGTGGCCACATCGACACCGCAGTTTGGTGTATTTGTGCCCTTCATTGATGATGCATCTGATCTGACTCACGGCCATTTGTTTATCTGTGTCGTGTGTGTTTTTGTCTAAGTAGTGTGCGTTTTTTGTGGGCTTACGGTATGGCTCAGTGGGCAGCGGGCGTTTGCATTGTGTATCCCGATTGTGTATCTTATACAGAAGTTTTGTGTCTTTTGAGTTAAGAGGCGACAGGTGGTGCAGCGGTAGACATTGCGAAACTCTGTGGCGTTTGCGTTTGTAGCGTGAGGCTGAACTACGAACCTTGTGTGCTTGAACTTGTCAGTACAGACGCCAAACAGCCAGAACTACTGAACAGCGGTTTAGAGGATTTGGGGTAGAGACCCGCGAACTTCTGGAGGTCTTCCCGGAGGGGAAGGCTCTATGGTCGCGTGCAGAGCGCCCATTCCACGTAAGATACCAACCATAGAGAAAGACGGCGGCGAAGCTAGGACCGTGGAAAGAGGCGCCCCTTGAGATGAACTATCAAAGGGAAGAGGGTGCGATTTCCTTTTCAACTTTTCTCCCGTTGTCAGCTTAGCCTCTGTCTTCAAACCTGCGGTACTCTCTGAAGTCAAAAGGTTCCTTTCCATAAAGGCAACTGAGTTTCTTCCAGATTAAGGATAATTTATCTACTTTATCTCGTCGGCCTCCCTCTACAGCGACGTTTGTGAAGCCGTCCGCTGAAGAACGGCCAATCTGGTTAGCTTTTCCTAAAGCGATCCCACTGTTCTAGCTTCGGTGAGATAAAACAATAATTGCGATTGGTGGGCAGATTGTTTTGAAACCGCCCGAACGGCAAGGGGCGGACCCTTCGCGAATTCATCCTTCCGGTTTCTTAAAGGCAACAGTGAAAGGAGGCGGGGGAGTTGGTCGGCCGACCCTCCGTTTGATTGGTTCTAGTGGTTTTACCCGCTTGGACTCCTCTAGGGGCGGGAGATCTAGACCAATCAGGGTATGTGTTACAGGAGACCCCAGTTTGATGAAAGGACCGCGCAGGAAAGGCCGAGAGTGTTTTGGGGGGGCGGGACGGGCTGCTTTCTGAGATCCCATCGCTGATTGGACCAGGTCTTTACTCCTTTTTCTTCATTTGACCCTACGGGAGCGGGCGCGCGGGGGCTACCCAATCACCGCGTGCTCCGCCTCCCGCCTTTTCCCGCCCTCCGCCCCGGCGGCGGCAGCGACGTAGGCCAACGCTTCCTCCCTGCAGCTCCTGAGCCCTTTCATTGCCGTTCTTTTGAAAGCTGCTCTCTGATTGGCTGAGTCTCCCGGCCCGCGCCCGTTGCCTTCACGCGATGGCCAATTGGCACCCGTGTTGCATCGCATGGGGCCACGGAGGAGGGGGAGGTGGCGGCGGCGGCCATTTTGAGCCGCCGCCGCCATTGGAGTGGGCCCCCCCCCTTTCCCCCTTCGCCTCCTGACAGGAAAGGTTTAAGGGGGACAGAGCCCTGGGAGGCCGGGCCGGGCTCGGGGGCCGCCCCGGGGGCCCGGGCCATGGATGTGCGCCGTCTGAAGGTGAACGAACTTCGCGAGGAGCTGCAGCGCCGCGGCCTGGACACTCGCGGCCTCAAGGCCGAGCTTGCTGAGCGGCTGCAGGCGGCGCTGGAGGCCGAGGAGCCCGACGACGAGCGGGAGCTCGAGGCCGACGACGAACCGGGGCGACCCGGGCACAACAACGAGGAGGTCGAGACCGAGGGGGGCTCCGAGCTGGAGGGGACCGCGCAGCCACCGCCGTCCGGGCTGCAGCCGCACTCGGAGCCTGGCGGCTACTCGGGGCCGGACGGACATTGTGAGAGCGCGCGGGGCGGGGGTCGGGGAGCCCGGAGTCCGGGCCGAGGAAGGGCTGTGGGACGCGGAGCCCGGCGCCTGAGGTCGGGGAGATGGCCTGAGGATTGGGGGATCCCGCTACCCTCCGCTGAAAAGGATCTAGGGCCGTGGGCCTCGGGACGACCGGAGGGTGGACCCTGGCATTCGGGGCAGGGGAGATACTGGAGTGGGGGCACTGGGTTTCGGAGATGAGGAAGGTCCGGGGGGTGTAGAGGATTCCGGAGCCTAGTGCTCGGAGACCGGAAGCCGTGGTTTCTGGAGCCCAAGTGTCGGAAGAACAAGAGGTTTTCTAATCGCGGGCTGAGGAGGGTCTTGGAAATGACGATTTCAGGGTTTGGAGCTGGGTGGGCTTGAGGGCTCTGCTAAGCCCAGCGTATGGGCTGGGCGTCGGGAGCCGTGTTTTTAGAGCTGGGAGTTTTGAGAATAGAGGATCTTGGAGTTTGCTGCTGGGTGGGGTATAGGGAATTCTCCTATTTGGTACTGGGATGGGTTAGTGAGATGGAGGTGCTGGTGTCTGGCCAGGGGGAGGATCTGATGGACTGGGTGCTCTGGTATTTGGCTAGTGAGCATTTAGGGAATGTGGGAGACTACTGTGTGTTTGGACTGTGAGGGACCCACCTCTGTCCGAGGATGGCCTGGGAGACTCTGAGATCCAGGGCTGGAAGGCCAACGTTGAGGCAGGGCCAACTTGGGCATTCGGTGCTGGGAAATCTGGGGACCTTCTGGTTGACTTCAGAGGAGGTTTAGGGAACCCTGGTCACTGGAGGCAGGCAGGGGAGGGAAGGATGCTTCACTGGGCAGCGAACCAAGAGGTCTTGAGCTGGGTAGGTTCTGAGGACAGGTAATCCGGTGGCTACTGCTGAATGGTCTTGGATTAACAGAATGGAGTGTTTGAAGAACAGAGATAGCTGGGAGTGGGGTGGGGCAGATAACAGTTGGTGGAGTTTGAAGTTGATGAAGGATCTGGGGGACAGAGGATCCTTGTGTCCAGTACAGGAGTGTCTATGTGGCTAGCAAATATGGGAGAGGAGAGAGTATAGAATGGAAAGAGAAAGAAAATCTGTTGACTTGGCTAGGGGCCTCAGGATGGAGCGAGGGAAGTGTTTCTGAGGCTGAGTGTCTCCTTCACGGGAAGGCTCCTTGGTGCCCAGAAAAAGACCCCCAGGGATTGGGGGTCTCAGGGTGTAGTAGGGAACCGCTGTAAGAGCCAGAAGGTATGACTCAGAACGAGAAGTTATAGGGTAGCTCTATGATTGTCTGAAGAGAGAAGGCCCTGGTATGGAAGGGAGGAAATCTGGAGTTATAAAAGTGTGGTTTTTTAGCCGGAGTGGGGATTGGAGGAGTTAAGGAGTAAGTAGAAAAGACTCTGGCATCCAGCGTTTGTGGTATTTCTCTGAAAAGAGGGTGCCATGGGGTAAGAGAATGAGGAGAGCAAGGGGGCGAGAGAAGAGACAAGAAATTGAGTTGGCATTGGGTGCTTACTGATTCGTTCCTGAAAGGTGGGATGTCCTGGAGTATAGATTTGCAGTGGGGGCAGCCTAGGGATTGTCCAGGGCCCATGTGCCCGTGTGGGGAAGAATACTTCCCCTTGCAGAGACCTGTGAAGGGAGGAGGAGTGGCCCAGTGTGCATGTGTAGGGCAGGAGAGGCCCTGGCAGGAATGCCTAAGAGGAAGGCCCAGTGGCCAGAGGTGCCTCAGAAGAGGGCATGTTAGACTCAGACGGACTTTGTTTTAAAGATGGCTCTATGACTTGGGCAAGTCAGTGTACCTCCAAGTGGTTTCCTTGTGTGCACAACAGGGATAATAATAGTGCCCCCCAGGATTGTTATTGAATGAGGTCACATGTGTAGGGAGCTTAGCACTGGGCCTGCCTGTTATTAGGAGGTGGATGTTTTAGAGTGGAGAAGGACCCCAGAATCATGGCTTATCCGGGTGTGGCTTCCTCTGTGGGCACAGGAGAAATTCTTGAGAAGAGAGATGTGAATATTTGTGGGAAGAAGAGCACTGTGCTTGGAGCCTAGAAGAAACCGAATGGTTTGAAAAGCCCTCCCTGTGTTCCAATTAAGGAGATACTCTATTTCTTCCTTTTTCCCTTTACCCCTGCAACAAAATCCTCTGAGCCCCCTTCATGCCCTGCTGCAACCCTTCCTTCAAGCTCTGGTAAACAGGGCTGTAACAAACCATGTGATCTGTTATTTTCCTCCCTTTGGGCTGCACCTGGTTTGTGCCCAGATGTATTTGTCCTCTGAGAAAGGATCCAATCAGTTAGCAAGTGGCAGAAGAGTCTCTCCTTCCCTGTGGTTCTGCCGGTCCTGGCACAGCCACTAGAAGGGCCCTAGAGGCACCTAGCAGAGCTTGCCCCTGGGGTGGAAAGCCTGCTTGCTGCTCATCCTGGGTTTCCAAACTTCTCTCTGGCTTGGGCTGCAAGGGTCTTCTTGAGTTTGCTACTCTGGTTTTAGTCTCACCTCTGAGCTTTCACATGTTATTCCAACCCCACGAATGTTTCCTCTGTTCTCATCACTGAGCTCTCTCCTATGTATTCTTTGAGTCAAGGCTTCTCTGTTACTTTCTGGGTCCCTGTCTTAATTTCTTCATAGATGTGAGCACAATTAGAATTTGCTTTTTGTGTTTAAGTATTTGTTTAATGTATGTCTGTTTCACTAACCTGAAGGCTTCAGTGGGGCAAGCTTACTCTTAGCTGTACCCCAGGGTCTGGTGTGTAGTATGCACTCCATGGATAGTTAATATTATTCTAATAAGAATAAGCTTCTATTCTTAGTCTTATTCTATAAGACACTTTCTCAGGACCCTTCCCACCTAGCTCTAAATATTTCAGGACATATTCCCTAATGAGTCTAAAGGCCACTGTTAGGACTCCTGTTTTCTTAACAGTTCCTTTCCTTCTCCCTCCCCCCATTTCCCATTTCCCTTTCAGCTGTGTTGGATACCCTTTATCTTTTTTTTTTTTTTTTAAGATTTTATTTATTTATTTATTAGAGAGAGCACAAGCAGGGGGAGCGGCAGGCAGAGGGAGAAGCAAAGCAGGCTCCCTGCTGAGCAAGGAGCCCGATGCCTGGGACTCAATCCCAGGACCCTGGGATCATGACCTGAGCTGAAGGCAGGCGTTTAACCAACTGAGCCACCGAGGCACCCATGGATACCTTTATCTTTGCAGCTATTGGGGGGTGGAAGAGCTTCGTAAAGAGGGTTGACTGTGCAGATGGGAGTGAATTGGGCCAGGCAGAGGACTGATTTGTGCCCTAAAGCCAACTCCTTACGCATTACACCATGTCAGAGGACAGCCAGACTGGTGGATTTTAAACTGCTGCATGGAGTCCCAGGTGTCTGTAGAGTTGCCCCAGCCCTGGAGTCGGGACTTTGGGGGTAAGGTCAAGCTGGATACCTTCTCTGATCCTCCTGTCTCCTCACTTTAACCAGAGCAGTTGTACCTCAGTTGGTTTTATTTGTTGGGATTCTGTACAACCCAGTCACAGATGCATCACCCGCCAGCCATTTGAGGGATGAGAGGGCATGTCCTCAGGCAGCTGGGGCCACTGACTGCCCAGATAGGTTTCCGTCTGAAGGTGTTGTCCCACCTTTTAGCCTTTGGCAGACTGTTTCCAGTGGGGATGACATCGTGTAGCACCAGAAAGCCACCTCCGGTCCTAAGAAGCACCCTTCTTTTTTTTTTTTTTTTTTTTTATTTTTGTTAAAGATTTTATTTATTTATTTATTTGTCAGAGAGAAAGAGAGAGAGAGAGAACGAGCAAGGGGGAGGTGCAGAGGGAGAAGCCGGCCCCCTGCTGAGCAAGGAGCCCGATGTGGGACTCGATCCCAGGACCCTGGGATCATGACCTGAGCCAAAGGCAGATGCTTAACCAACTAAGCCACCCAAGCGTCCCTGGAGTCATCATTTACTCCTGCTCTCTCATACCCCAAAGTATATCTAGGAAGAAGCACCCTTCTAACTGGCCGTCTTTTGTTTTAAGATGTCATGGACAATATTACCAGGCAAAACCAATTCTATGAGAGCCCGGTCATCAAGCAAGAGAACGAGTCTGGCTACGAGAGGAGACCGCTGGAAATGGAGCAGCAGCAGGCCTATCGCCCAGGTGGGAACGTGCGCGTTGCACATCTCTTGAGGGAAGCAGAATCTGTACGTGGCCCGTGCCCTCTGCCTAAAGCCTGTCTTCCTCTTGGGCAGTCCATTTGGCAGTCACTCTCGCAAGGTTCTTCTGAAGGAGAGAATTTAATCCTGCTCCCAGGTGTTGAGAGAGGGCAGTCTTCATGGTATCTGTTTTCAGATGTTAGTACCAACACCCTGGAGAGTTTAGACTCAGAGGCCAGTACTTGAGTCTTATTTAAAATCTTAGAATGTGGAATCCAGCAAGGACCTTCTGAATGTAGTCCAGTTGTTCCCATGTTCTGAAGAATATTGTTCTAGGAGATATCATTAGGGACTTCCCAGGAAAGGGTTCCCTGGCCAAAATATATCTGGAAAATGCAGCATGTGCTATCCCACCCCTGGGAGAATCACTGTACTCAGAGCATTAAAGGCCCTGAGAAGTCCTGGACTGAAAAAAACCCTGTGTCATATTATTTAAACCCAGGGTTTCCCAAGTATGTCTTTGTAGAACAAAGTTCCCTGTAGTGTCAGTTTGGGAACACCAGATGTAACTCCGCTCTTGCCTCCCATTTTATAGACTGGGGAGGTGGCTTGTCTGATGGCAGAGCTGGGGTTAGAACCTGGGAAACCGGTGCCTGGGCCACTGCTATTGGTTAATGAGCATTCCCAACCATTTGCGTCCTATTATTTGGAAAGCAAGGTCCCATTGTTGAGTAATGACAGAGCCAGGACTGCCTCCCAGTCTTGTGTTCCTTTCACTGTGTTGTGGCCCTGGTGCCTTTTCTTAGTAAATCTAGTTGATTGTATCTAATTCCCATCTTGGTTCATCCACAAAGTGAAATCCTCAGGATTTTAATTTTAATGTAGGTTAAACTGTAGATTTGTGTCAGGCTCTGTGAGACTTGTGGGATCATTTGGCCCAAGGAGAGTATTTTCTGTGTGTTACCAACAGACACTTATCAGGGCCTCCTGTGAGCGCAGCTCTGTGCTGGGACCACGGACGCTCTCTTCAGATGGGTGAGCGCAGTCCCTGCCCTGGAGGCCCAGGAGCCTTCTCTGTATGTGCCAGAGCTAGGGAGTGATCCAAGGTGGTCTTGGGTTGAGTGCTGAAGTGAGGAGATGGGAGTGATCCACAGCATCAGGCATAGATTCTGGTTCCAGTTTGCTCTTGATTAGGTTCTTAGATTCTTGGTTCTGATTCTTGAGGTCTGCCTGAGACTGGGCCTTTCCTGTGGTTTACAGCATGTTATCCCATCCTGACTTTCTATTTGTGGTGTGACTTATTAAGGCCGTCACACCTATAGGCTGGCCTGAGTGCAGACCCCCCACCCACCTCCCACTTCTGCAGTGATTCTGGGCTTTGTGGTAGAGTGATTGAAGCCAGTGGTCTTTGCTGTGGGACCACAATGTCCTGTTGAATTGACACCCACCCCCCCAGCCACCAGACTAAAGAAGCTTTGTAAGAACTGAGTTGGGAGAGATTCTCTGGGAGGAGAAATTGGAGAATGTCGGATCATGGGATCTCAGTTTAAAGGGATCTTAGAAATTTTCTAGGGCTCTCTCCTGCTTGGTGTGGGCCCAGGTAGCTGCCAGCTTTCATGGGGCCTTTGGCAAAGTAGCCAAAGGCAGCCATTCTACCTTTGGGTGGGCCTTTAAGAGAGCTTGCCTTTATTCAGTACTGAAGTCCCCTCTTCCTCCCCCTGAAGCCTGAGAGTGATTTGACTGACATCTGTCACCTCATCAACTGCCAGCGCTGATGGGCCTGGCTGGCCATCTCCGGCCCCCCTTTACCCTGGCCCTATTCTCCAGTACGGCCTTCTTGGCTCCCTTGGCAGGCTTCCATTGAACCCAGCAAGCTGCCTGTGCCCAGCCCATCATCACTGTAGTCAGGACCCTGCCAACATCTCCTGAGGTAAAAGGGACCAGAAAAGTGATAACTAGGGAGTTTCCAAGTGTCTTGACTGTCTGGATTTGTCCTGACAGAAGTGAAGACAGAGATGAAGCAAGAAGCACCCGCCAGCTTCCTCCCGCCCGAAGCATCTCAACTCAAGCCAGACAGACAGCAGTTCCAGAGTCGCAAGAGGCCTTATGAAGAAAACCGGGGACGGGGATACTTCGAGCACCGAGAAGATAGGAGGTGGGTGTGTGAGGCCATAGTCCCCCCCTTTCCCAGTAGGTTTCTGTGTCCGTAGCCTGGTGCCCGCTGGGACCTTTGGACTAACAAAGGGGGCAGGGCTCTCCCTGCCCTTACACACTCGCTCAGCCCTCCCTGCACTCACTGCCAGATTCAGCTTTGCTAAACTTTTACTCCTTCCCTCAGCTCCTCCCTTCTCATTACCTTCAGGATAAAGTCCAAACACTTTGCTTTTCGCATGTGAGGTGCCAACCTGCCTTTTCAGTCCTTTGCCTCACAGCCCTGTTGTCCTGTATGGTGTCCTTTTCTTCGTGGCTGCTTAATATGCCTTGATGGAAAGATTTATTTCCTGACTCTTCCCCCAAACACACCCTCCCGTCTGTCTCCTCGTTTATTCATCGTCACACTCATGCTCCTTTCACAAGGTGCTTGCCCTTGGGCTGGACACTGGGGACATGGATGATTTGGACAGTGGGTTTTGCCCTCTTTTGGTCCCAGTGTAGGGCCTGAGATAGACACACAAGTACGCCACAACCTAGTGGGGCCAGTAGGCAGGATGCGTGTGAGTGTCAGGAGATTTAGAGGAGGGAGTGGCCTCTCTACCCTGGGCATTTTCCTTTCCTGACAAGCCCTCTCCAACCCTCTGCTCAGCCCCAATCCTACCCTCCCCTCCTTCAGCTTCTGGGTGAAGAGTTTTCTGATCACAAACTAGGAATGACCATTCCTTCTCTACTCATCTAGACTAGTTGTCTGACACATTTTATTTCCTACTTGGTGGACTCCATCCTCTCATGGCTTGTGACTCTGAGACAGGGCCTGGGTCTCTTGGCTGTGACTAAAGGTACGATGTGGAACCACCTCTTAGGAGTTTCTCCCAGTGCCTCCTGCAGAGCAGAGGCCTAAGCTGCCTGCCTGTGGAGAGCAAAGGAGGAATACTTGCTCCAACTTGAGGTTGGCAGGGAAAGCTTTCTAGGATAGACTTCCTGTGTGATGCGCTCCTTCCTTGTACAGGTCTCTGTGCTGGCCCTGGACTGGCAGGGCTGGAAGGGCACTCACCAGAGGGAAGCCTCCCAGATGGGCCTCGGCTACTTGATCCAGGCACACGGTGGACAAGGGCCCAGTGTCCCAGGCAGGACCCTGCACGTTGGGCCCCATTCTTCTACGTTTCTCCTTTATTCCTATAAGTGGAAACCAGCAGTATTTTAACATTAGTCCCATTTTGGTGTTTTGGTAGGAGATGAGTCTCATTCATAATTTAGGACACTTGACCGAAAGAGACTGAAAAAAAAATGGGTCATTTCAAACACTTGCGGATATAGAGTCTTAGGAAGATGTGGACAGATTGTGATGACTGGGGTTGATCTGAGCCCTTGCATAGTCCCCTTTCTGGCCCAGTCCCTGCTGGACTACTGTATCCTCCCATTGGTAACAGAGGCCAGTATGGAGGCAGCTCTCACCATGCACAGGGCGTGGCTTAGAATCTTGGGGTGTGAGGGGAGTCATCTTTGAACAAGCCAGCTAAATGATTCTGCTGGCCCTCTTGAGCAGAGGGCACCTTCTCTAGTCCCTGTCCCCACTCTAGGAGCTAACAGTCATTGCTCTCATGGCAAGGGTGTAGGGTGGCCGAGTGCTTTTGCTAAGCTCTGTGGGAAGAAACTGAAATCCAGGAAGCAATCTGGAGGCCACTTGTCAATTCCAGCAGAACCTTCATTTCCCTTCCTTTGTGCTCATCCAACTGTTCTCATGGGACTTAACCCTTTTTCTTGACAGGGGCCGCTCTCCTCAACCTCCCGCTGAAGAGGACGAAGATGACTTTGATGACACCCTTGTTGCCATCGACACATGTGAGTCCTTGGGGTGCCTATCTGATTCTACTTTGTAGTCAGTACTGGGAAACTGGGATGTGAGAAACTGGGCTCTGGAGCGAGGGTACTGGTTCAGAGGCTGAAGATCTCCCAGCTCTACCTGGGATCCTGGGCAGGTCGTTTTTCTTCTTTCACCTTCTCTTCAGGGAGGTATAACCCTGCCCTGATACCTTAGAGAACTTTCAGTAACACTCCTCAGAATGGGTACGAGGGCAATTTGGAAAACCCCGAACACCCAGGGGGTTGTCAGCTACCCAAGAAGGGAACCTGAGTGCAGCTGGGGAAACTTAACTCTTTGATGACCAGTCCCCCAGTTTCCATCTACTACTCACATTCCTGGTGAAACTAATGCCACCTTGTCCTCAGAGGCATTAGCCTGGCCCGCCCTGCTCTCCGTCCTCCAGTTTCTTTCCACTGGATAAGTGGCTTCCCCTTGACTATGCATCTGAACCCTAGGGGTAGTGGTGATAAGAGATCCTGCCTCTCCTCAGACAGGATCTCAGCGGTAGAACCTGGGAACCTGACTTTAAATGAAGCCAGATCGTGTCTGAGAACACTGTACTTTTCAACAGAGCCAAAACTTAACAACAATTTGTGTATTTTTTTGCATAGCTCACATTTATAGAGCAGTGGCTTTGTACTTTGGAAGAGAGAAAGACACCTCGTACACAGTCCCTTCTATCATAGGATCTCAAAGCCCATATACCCAGAGTAAAGCTAAACTTTTTTTAAGTATAGGGTGGCAGTGGTCAGTGAAGTGGTGGCCGATCAAATGCCAAATGTACAGACCACAACTCTCAGCCTTTACAGAAAAGATGGGGTGGTCAGGAAAGACTTTCTTGGAGGCCTGACGGGCCCTTTGAAGAGTGGGAAGAGTCGGAGCTCCAGCAGGAGAGTCCAAGACCCACAGAAGAGGTGGGAGCCTGTGGTGCACCTGGACAGTGGTGCCTGGTGGCAAGTGTGGGTCTGGGTCAGATGTTTGTGCAGCTCTTGACAGCAGGAGTCTGGCTCCCAAACCGATAGACTTAGCATGTAAAGGCTAATCCCAGAGCCATACACCCTAACCATTTCCCTGTGCTAAGTCCCTTGAACATGATGAGATACGGACCCTTTCCCTATCACATGTACCTTCCCGGAAAGTGCATTTGTGTACAATTTCTGGGGGCTCCTCCGACCGCCATCCTTGGACCGCAGCCACGTGGAGAGCCCAGTTCCTTTGTGTGATGGCTGCTTTTCCTGTGCCGGCGAGTTTGCAGTAGTCCGGAGCCTTGCTACCGAGTGGGAGAACGGCTAGCTGGTGTGCTGGTTTCTCAGGACCCTGCCCACACGATGTGTCTGCTTGCGTACTCCTGGTTAACGCTCTTGGAGGACTTTCTTTGCCTGTGCCTCTCCCTCTCTTGATCTTCAAGATATCAGCTAATTCCCAGCTTTTTCCTCACAGATAACTGCGATCTCCACTTCAAGGTGGCCCGAGACCGGAGCAGTGGCTACCCTCTCACGATTGAGGGCTTTGCCTACCTGTGGTCAGGAGCCCGTGCCAGCTATGGAGTCAGAAGGGGCCGTGTGTGCTTTGAGATGAAGGTGAGTGGGAGCAACTGAGGGGTTAGGAACGGAAAGCAGGTCCATCCTTTGGCATGAGCCATTCATCAGCTACTGGGTCAGAGCCACGACTGTAAAAGAGACTGAGCATAGACTGTGTGTGTCCAAGCAAAAAAAGCACGATGGACTCGAGAACCATGTCGTTGCTGAACGCCCTATTGGGAAAGCAAGCCAACCGTACAGTGCCTCATCAAGCTGATTTTTCCTTGGTGGGATTTTTAAAAATTTTTCCCTTCAGTGAGATTTGACCCAGGTATCATACAGCCAACCTCGCTAGGGATAACATGTTTGTAGAACTGGGAAAAGGATTTGTTTGGAAGAAAAATGAGCTAGAAAGAATGGAAGTGGACCCTGCCAGTTAAAGAGAGGCCAGAAGGAGAGCTGGGCAAAGAGCCACCAGGCCGTCCTCTACCATTGTCTCCCCACGGTTCGTGTCAGGTTATGTTTAGAAAAATGGCACAGTCTCGTGTTGAGCGAAAATTCGGATAGCACAGAAGAGTGTAGGGTAAAAAAAGCAGAAATTAGACTCAGATCCTCCTAGTCCCCATTCTACTCTCCAGAAATAACAATGTTAACAGTTTCTTGCGTGTTCCTTGTAAATCCAAACTTATTTATGACCGCTAGTATTTACAGAACTGTTTGCATGCACTAGATAACAGTGCCGGGCTCTTTACATGGACATCTCCGTTAATCCCCACTGTACCATCGTGAAATAGGCACTACGCTCCTCGTTTTTTAGAGGGGCAAGCTGACCAAGGATTATCATTTTTGATTGACTAAGTCTGTCGTTTTTGAGTTGCACATTGTTTTGTGTGCCACTCAGAGAAACACTGTCAATTAAACCTCCAGAGTGCTTTCTTACCACATCAGTTGTAAGATCTACCCTGATTGGGACACATCAAAATGTGGAAATGTGCATCCAAAAGTCAACAGAATAGGTTAACTTTACAGAAGCCACCAACTAATACAGATAGGTAGGGTTGTTAGGCAGTCTAACCTGTAAGGTAAGTCAGAAGGCGCGGTTCATTCTTTCTGCTTTTTGTACTTAGTACCGTGTCTTGGATGACAGGTTCCGTCCCTGTACCTCAGCCATGCTTCGCTCTCTGGCTGCTTCATCTATTCTGTGGCATGGATGTGCCGTAACGTGGCAGTGCCTTATTTTTTAATTTTATTTTTGGCAGTGCCCTACTGATGGTTTGTGGGGGGAGGGGGAGTTGTTTTTAATATAAACAGTGTCACACTGAATATCCTTGTGCGTGTGTCGTGTGGTCACGCGTACACCTATGGGTGCATCTGTAAACTGGAAGTTGAATTGCTGGGTTATAGAGCATATGCATTTGCAGTTTTGATAGAGGTTGCTAAATTGCCTGCCAAAGACATGGTGCCAATTTATCCTTCTACGCTAAGTAGGAAAGTCCCCATTTCCCTTGCAGCATGTTAAAATTGAAAAATAACTGTATGGAGTGCCTGGGAGGCTCAGTTGATTAAGAATCTGCCTTCAGCTCAGGTCATGATTCCAGGGTCCTGGGATCAAGCCCCGCGTCGGGCTTCCTGCTCAGAGGGGAGCCTGCTTCTCTCTCTCCCTCTGCCCCTCCCCCTGCTTGTGCTCTCTTTCTCTGTCAAAAAAATAAATAAATTTTTTTTTTTTTAAAACAACTACATTTTGAAGTGCCTGTCTCTGTGGCGCTGTACTTCCTGAGCCCCTCAGAGTTCCTGGGTTCAGTGCCACAGGCCCTTCTGAGCGGCTTTTCCCCAGCAACAAGAGCCACTGCTGATTTTTAATACCTGCGTGCTGCCCTCTTGTATTGCCTTGTAATCTGCAAGCCTCCGAGCATCAGTTCTGAGCCCTCTTATTCTTTGTCCCCAGATCAATGAGGAAATCTCTGTGAAGCACCTTCCTTCCACAGAGCCCGACCCGCACGTCGTCCGTATCGGCTGGTCCCTGGACTCCTGCAGCACGCAGCTGGGTAAGGGGAGGGCAGCCTAGCAGTCCAGATACTAGAGCAGCTGCCTCTGTCCCTGGATTCTCAAGCTTCCTAAACTTCTCTTCCCAGCATGGGACTCAGAACACAGCTAGCCCAGGGTGGGACACCTCCTGCCTGTCTTCAGGTGTACAGGATTCAACTGGAAGGACCACAGTCATCTTAACTTTTCTATGAGAAATTGATTCTTTATCTTTTAGGAGAGGGTCCACAGTTCTCTTTAGAAGGCTGATCCCTTTCTTTAAAAAGATCTGTTGTCTTCTGTCCTCAAACCATGCTGAAAATAAGTTCCTCAAGTCCCATTCAGTTCTGTCTGGGGTTTTCTGTCCAGAGCCAAACCCAGAGTAGAAGGGGAAGCAGAGAGCAGGGGGTTGGTTGGCAGAGAGAGGGGCTGCCCATTGAGAGGGTTTGAATGTTCAACGGGCCTCAAGTGACATCCGGCCCCAGGTGACTGATTTCGATGACCCATGCAGAGACCTTTTGCTTTGGTCATACAAACATTCTGATTATGAGAATGTGTACTCTTTATAACAGTTCAGGCCGTACGGAGAGGGGGAAATGAAAATCCTCCCAAACTTGCGAGATAACCAGTGTTAACATTTTTATCTGCAGTCTTCTGGACAGTTCTTTTGTTCTTTGTATATCTCAAACTGGGTCACACTATGGTACTATCTTGTAGCCTGGTTTTTTTTCTCTACTTAATAGATGCTGGGCGTATTTTTGTAAGTAAGTAGAGCTGTTTGACCACTGCACAATTTTCCATTTTGTAGTAGTGTCACTTACAAGTAAGTGTTCTGTGGATCATGTAAGTTGATTGCAATTTTTTGCAGTTAAACTCTTGAGCTATCCTTGTGTGTAATGATCTGACTGTTCACTTAAGACTGACCCTTAAAAGTAGAAATGTTAAGTCAGGAGTGTACAGTTCCATTTAGATAGATATTCACACTTTTTATTTCAGATGCCTATGTCCTCTCGATTTCTCTCTGTCTGAGTTTTTGGGTGTAAATGGTGGGTAGTTGATACAGGTAAAGGTTCAAAGCCCAGAGTGGTCAGATGTCCGGGGCGAGCAGCTGGTATGTAGAAGCATTGGGCCTGGAATTCATGCCTGTCAGCGCCTGCATTTCTGGCAGGATGCTCCTTGGGTTCCTGGCCAAGGATCTCCATACACCCTGGGTGTCAGGCAGGGCCCTCAGGATCTCACTCCTCCTCCCATTGCTTCAGCCCCCAGTTCTGTAGCCTGAGCAAATCCAGTGCCTTCCCTAGCGTGTAAACCTCACAGTCTCCAGAAGCAGAACCCAGGCCCTTGCCTGATTTCTGCCCAGAACCCACTGGCACAAAAAAATGGATGTCATTAGTAGACTCAACTGTATGTTGAGTGTCACGAGGAAGGTTGCGCCTCTGCATGCAGTCCGCCTTCATCCTAGCTCCTCTTTCCCCTCCTCCCTCTCTTTCCAGATTCTCCCTCTGTTTGTGCAGTGGTTCAGGTCGGCTCCCATCCCCAGACTTCATACCTAAACCCACCAAGCCCCCCCTAGAATTCTGCATAATGAGGGGCTTCCTTTCAGCAGGACCTTCCTCACCTCCTCCCCTCACCCCAAAAGCATCTGATTAGTAAAACGAGTAAAGAAACTAATTTTTTTTCTTTAAAAGTATGTGGCAGCCATAAAGGCTGTTGGGACCATGGTGGGCTTAACCAGTCGTTGACTGTTTCTTCCATCAGGCGAAGAGCCTTTCTCCTATGGCTACGGAGGCACTGGGAAGAAGTCCACCAACAGCCGGTTTGAGAATTATGGAGACAAGTTTGCAGAGAATGACGTGATTGGCTGCTTTGCGGTGAGTGCCAGCAGCCTGTGGGAGTTGGCAGAACCAAACGTTGGTCCTGTCAGCTGGACCTGCAGGCTTCTTTCTCAGAATACCTCTGTCCATCGTCCGCCCCATCCAGCAGCTCTTGCTATAGCTCTTTGCCTCTCTTTACCAGACGGGAATGTTGGCTCTCGTTTTGGGCAAGATTCTGCCATTCTACCCTCTTTGGTCTTTCGTGCGAAGCTGTCACACGGCACCTTGGAGAGGTTTGGGGATGTCAGGTGTGTGCAGCCTTCCTCCAGTCCTAGATACCAGAGGGACATTTTCTAAACACACCCAGGAATTTCTTTTCTCTTCGCTGTGGAATAGCCTGTCTGCTCACAAAGGCAGTGCTGTTGGCGCTTGGCCCGCTGTGGCATCCCCTCATCCCAAAACCTCTCCCTTCCTTCACATCATACTGCTTGAGCCAGGCTTCCTACAGTGCACAGTCTTCTAGAAGTGTGGGGATGGATGCAAAACAGAACAAGATAGAGGGTGGCGGTCCTGCGGTCCAACTTGAGTCCCTGAGAACCGTGACTGACACTTGACAATGCTGTACACGGGACCATGGCTGCAGCTCTGGGGCCAGACTCTGTGGACCCAGCTCCTGCTCGTCCGCTCACAGCCCTGGACAGCCCCCCTCCCTGTATTTCAGCTTGCTCTCAATGGGAGTCACTGAGTTGGGTGTAGGGCCATTAAGCCAGTCCATTAGAACACTTCTACCAATGCCTGGAGCATAGTAAGTGCTCAGTAAATACTACTTAACGCCGTTATCAGTAGGAGCTCTAGATGTAAAGTGTGTCACGAGACCTCAGGCAGGGTGGCTTCCCCGGGTGCTTCCTCTTGGTCTTCTTCTCCTCCCTCCCTCTTATTTGTACCCGTGTACTCTTTTTTTTTCTCCCCTTCACTCTCACTGGAAGATGATTTCAAACTCAAAAGCCCTAAGAAATCTCAGTCTTGCCCAGATTCTAACATTTGCCAATTTGCTTTCACCATTTCTCAAACACAGAGTATCTGTGTCTGATTCCTATCTGGTCCACTGGAGAGTAGGGTGCCTACATCATGTCTTTAGTTTTTAGTCTTCAGCCTGCATTTCCTAAGAATAAAGATGCTGTCTTAACCACAGTACAGTTATCGAATTTAACATTGATATAATGTTATTATCTCCTCCACAGTCCACATTTAAATTTTGTCAGTTGTCCCAGCAGTTTCCTTTACAGCAATTGTGTTCCTGGTCCAGGATCCAGTCCAGGATCATGGATTGCGTTCTCTTGTCAGGGCTCTTTAGTGTGAAACAGTTTCCCAGTGTTCATTTTGTCTTTCGTGACCTCATTATCTTTTTAATAAAAAACATGTTTTCTTAACCAAAAATTCACCACGTTTATGCTCTACAAACTGCTCTAAACCTTGCATTTTTTTTCCCCCATTTAACAATCTTGGCTGTCTTTCCTTCACACAGATAATACAGATCTAGCTCAGTTAAAAACATTTTTGAATAGTTAATGAATTTATGTGGTTTCCAAAGATACTAAGAGAGAGATGTCAGAAGATAACGCAGTGTAAAGTCTCCTGGAGACCTTCCCCGTCCCCACATTGTTCACATATGCCCTCCCCACACGGGAACCCCCAGTCTTCGGGATTTCTTTATCCAAATACAAGAAAGATGATTGTCATTTTTCTTCTCTTAACACAAAAGGTAGCACAGTATTTCACATGGTTTGTTTGTTTTTAAGATTTTATTTATTTGACACAGAGAGACACAGTGAGAGAGGGAACACAAGCAGGGGGAGCGGGAGAGGGAGAAGCAGGCTTCCCGCCGAGCGAGGAGCCCGACGTGGGGCCCGATCCCAGGACCCCGGGATCATGACCTGAGCCGAAGGCAGACGCTTAACGACTGAACCACCCAGGCGCCCCTTCACATTGGTTTTTACTTAATTATTTATCTTAGAGATTTTTTCTGTTGCTACGTAGGAGATTTTGTTCTTCCACATGGTTTGCAGTCGTTGTGTGTACCTACCATATTCACATCATCAGTTCTCCGTTAGTGGACATTTGCTTAGTTTCTCCCCTTTTTATTTGGTGGCTGCCTCGTATTTTGATGCAGCCATCAGTTTACTCTGTGTTAATTTAGCCGGTCTCCTGTTGGGGGCCCGGGAAGCTTTCTGCTGGGGTAGTCGATGCTGCAGTGACACCTTGTCCTTTTCCCACGTACCACAGTCTCTTGGGGATCTTTCTGTGTTTCCACACTTGGATCTCCTCTGTCCTGTGGCATCTCCTGCTTCCCCATTGGAGCACAGTGGGCAGTGCTGGGCTGAGGGACTGGCACATCCATCTTTGCATTCTTGTGGGGAGCCACCTGTAGTGTTGATTCCTGGAAGTGTAATTCCTGGGTCAGAGGTTTATTCTTACATTTCGATCGCCGCCACCAAGACCGCACTCCAGAGAGGCTGCGGCAGTTTAACATGTCCTCAGTGTATGGCAGCATCCCCCAGACTCTGTCCTGTCCAAGCGTGAGGCTCTGAGCGTGCGCCAGTGTGGAACTGTCGGCCTTGACTCCTGCTGCAACTATACTTTCAGTCGGGGCACCTCTGCTTCTCTTTTTAAGGTGCCATGCGCAGTTTCTTTGTTTCAAAGGGTGCCATAACTTTTTAAAAGGCTTGGGGTGACAGGTTAGAGGAGGTGTGGAAACCAATGACCTGAGGGAAGCCAGGGGGAGCCCGTTTGTGTTAGATCTCGAGTTCTCAACAGTCACAAAACAGAGGACACAATGCCTTGCCAGGCAGCGAGAACAGTAGAACCCATTTCAGCAGACCGTAAAGAGTGTTGTACTTGGAGCCTTAGGGACGACCGAGGAGGTGTGAGCGATGAGGCCGTAAAACCGGTGGGCTCTGAGTAACACCGGGCATGATGACTTTGAGGTTTGAGGCCCTGGACCGGCACCAGGGTGTTTTAGCAGGAGTAATAGGGCCACACTTGCCTCTTGGACAGATGGCCCCATGGGTGGTGGATTTGTCAGTTGAGGGTGCTGGTTTCTGTACAATGTGGTAAGTTCCCCGAGTGAAGCTGGTGGCCATGAGGAAGACTGACCCCCGGGATGCTCATCTCCATGTGGAGCAAAGGTGACCTGGGCCACTCTTGCTCAGGTGGGAAGATATGGCAGGGATCCTGCTGCAGGGAGTGGGCAGGATTCACTCTGGCAGATGTTTGTGTGTCTGCCGTGCATGATCTTGATCTCTGTGGGCACTTAGAGATGAACAGATAAGGACCGTATAGAGCTGTGTCCTGTGAGCACTGAGGACAGTGGTGAGGAAGCCATTTAGGGAAAGGGGCTCTCATTCCTTCTTAAAGGACAAGTTCCAAGGTGGTCTCCCCGTTCAAGAGGGAAAGAATACCAGGTCTTGTACTTTTATATCAGGAACCTGACCTTGTGCTTTGCTTTAGCTGCCATCTGATCTCAAGTTTTGAATCTCCCTTAAATGTAAACCTTTACCCTGCACCCAGAGTGATCTTCCTAAAATGGCTTTGAGCAGGCCACTGCCCTGCTCGAAATAAGTCAGGGGCTGTGCTCTGCCATCAGCGTGGAGTCCAAACTCCTGAGGTGACAGAGAGCCTCTCACAATGCTGAGGTCAGAGACCATGTCTCCCCACAGTGCCTGGCATCTCAGACTCATTGGTCCCACTAACCCACTTAGTCCTCTTTGCAGCATAGAATCTTGTCATGCCCCCCCCGCCTTGTTTGATAAGGAAACTGTAGATGAAACCCCAAGGTCACACAGTTAGTAAATAGCAGAGCTGAAGCAGTCTGCCTTCCCAGTCTTAACCACTACGCTCCAGCTGCTCCGTAAGAACTCTTCGGTTGTTGAATGAACAAATACGCCTGACTCTCCCACTGCACCTGAAGTTACTTCTCCCTCATCTTTTCTGCTTCAGCCAGGCTGACCCTTTGTTCTCTCACCATCGGATTTATACACAAACAACACTTCTCTGTAGGATTGTCTCCTCCCACCGCAGACTTGGCTCATTTCCATGTATTATTCAGGACTTGGCTTACAGGTCCCCTCCTCAGAGAATCTTGCTCCTGGGTAGGTGCTCTTACCAAATTAGGATAGTGTCCTTGTCTGATTCCCCACCAGGCCCTGAGCCCTGTCAGGCCCGGATCACCAATAGGCCTATGCACCAGGAAGAGCAGGAGCTGCGGAACATGTGGTGAACAAACAAATGAAAGCATTTGTAGAGCTGGACTTGACTCAAAAGGCCCTGCTGTGGCTTTCTTTCCATCTGTTCTCTTCGCAGACTGCCCTGGCTAGGCTTGAGGACACACAGAATCAACCTTTTCCTTCACATTTGTCCCAGGCTAGGCACAAGACTTGGAGCTTCCTAAAATGACATGTGTCCCATCCCCCAGCTTTGGCGTTTGGGGGCAAGGAGGGCTTTGGCCGCACCTTCTCCGCTGTTTCCTGGTGCCGCCTCATGTATCTGCTGGGGGAGGGAGGCTGTCTTTTCCACTCCCTGCATCTCCTTCCTCCCAGCTTTGGCTCCTGATGCCTGACGCTGAGTGTTGGCAATTATCTTCCTTTGGCTTTTTCTCCTAGGACTTTGAATGTGGAAATGACGTGGAACTTTCCTTCACCAAGAATGGGAAGTGGATGGGCATTGCCTTCCGAATCCAGAAGGAAGCCTTGGGTGGTCAGGCCCTCTACCCTCATGTCCTGGTGAAGAATTGTGCAGTGGAGTTCAACTTCGGGCAGCGGGCGGAGCCCTACTGTTCCGTCCTCCCAGGCTTCACCTTTATCCAGCACCTTCCCCTGAGTGAGCGGATCCGGGGCACCGTTGGACCAAAGAGCAAAGCAGAGTGTGAGGTGAGTGGGCCTGGAAGACCGAATTGGAGGCCACCTCCCCAGAGCCCTGTTGGTGCCAAGGCAGAGGGGAGACACTGCAGCTGGGTGGTGAGAGCAGCCCAGCCTCTTGGGGCGGGGGCGGTGCGCGGGAGCCTCTTCGTTCAGGCTTCCCAGGGCTGGGAGAGAGGGGGGAGGCCAGTGGGTGTGGCTTGGGCTGAAGAGGGAGGGGCTGAGGTGAGAGACCTAAATCTTGGAAAGGTTCCGGTAGGAAGTTGTCGTGTGGCTTCTTCCGCACCGCTGCTTCAGGGAGACCAAGACTGTCTAAGAACAAAAATGACAACAGATCTTGGGGGTTATTTGGCAGCAGAAGCTGTACTAGTGAGCTTTGCTCTCAAAATAATATTTTTTCAGATACGTAAGTGATTTTATGTTTATTTCTAAAAAACTAAACATGAAGATTAATTTCCCATAATTGAGATTGTAAAGTATAAGCATTTTGACATCTGCCCTTTTCACTCAACATTATTTTGTGAGCTTTATCCCACTACATGAAACCCTCTTTTTAAACTCACTTTTAATGGCCTTACAAACAAATCGTTCCCCTCTTGGTGGGCCTTTAGGTTGTATCTAGTGTTTACCAAATTCTAAATGTATTAAATAAATACCATGTTTGTCCTCGTGCGTATAGTCTGTCCCCTTCTCGGACTCCAGGAAGGTTGTACCACTTCTCGTGGCCACTATGTGCACCATTCCCAGTGCATGACCCTCTGTGGGCTTTTCCCTGTCAGAAGCCGCTTAATCCTGAACAGAAATGTAATATTCACGATAACAGCACTTGATTTTGTGCTCGCCCCATTCGAGGCCCTCTGTTTAGAGTCTGACACCCTTGGTGTCTTTGAATTCCAACAGCAACACTGTGAGGTAGATGCTGTTATTGCTTCTGTTTTCCAGAGGCAGCCATGAAGTTGAGTTACCCTTGAGGTCACCAGTGAGTGAGGGCAGTGCCAGGCCGCCATGCCACCCACTGCTACTGCTTCAGTGTCCCTCTTTGTCCCATTTTTGTAGATTCTGATGATGGTGGGCCTGCCCGCTGCCGGTAAGACCACGTGGGCCATCAAACACGCAGCCTCCAACCCCTCCAAGAAGTACAATATTCTGGGTACCAATGCCATCATGGATAAAATGCGGGTAAGGATGGTCCCTGGTCCCTCCATATCCACCCCCTTCGTCCACCAGAGTGCTGCCTGCAGCCAGGACCACCCACCCCTTCACCCTCTGCCCGCAGGTGATGGGCCTACGCCGGCAGCGGAACTATGCTGGCCGCTGGGACGTCCTGATCCAGCAGGCCACCCAGTGCCTCAACCGCCTCATCCAGATCGCTGCCCGCAAGAAACGCAACTATATCCTAGATCAGGTACTTAACTGGTGACCCTCATGCCCCAGGAAATGGCAGGGGCCTGTTAGATGCCTGGTCCTTTTATTTTTTCCCTGTAATGCTCAGACTACAGCGCTGATCAGGGAGTCAGCTCTACATGATGACACAGTCCCAGACTCTTAGCCTAGGTCTCTGAGGCCAGTCTGTGGGTGGGCTCTGGGGCCATGATCCAGACATAACTCAGGCTCTCAGCAGCCCAGAAGAACATCATCACGTGAGAGCTATTTAGTGAATTGGAAGGGACATGGATTTCTGAGCTGGACAAACGGGCTTGAATCCGAGCTCTGCCGCTTCCTAGCTGCATGCCTGTGGGCAGCTGACTTCATCCCCCAAATCTCAGTCTCTTGGTCTGTAAAAGAGAGATCATAATGGTGCCCATGAAACACGGTCTGGCCCATAGTAGCTGGAGGTTGTTGTTAATTGCTCTACAAAATAGGTATGTCTCAGCTTCTGTTAGCATGTTTTTATGACTGTCGGGTACGTATCTAAGTCACGTGTTGTCTACCAGTTAAGAGGAAGGCTGGTATGAAATTAAACCAGAATTTTGTATACAGGCACAGATCCTTTGAAAACAAGCAAACAACTGGACAGTTTTGAGTTAGGATAGGAAAGTCGTCCATGGCTTTCAGCATTCTCAAAAGGATGAGTGACCCAAACATGGTTAAGGAAGGATTCCTGTCTCGGAGTAACAAGTTCCTCATGTTTACTGCCTATGAGACATCATTCTTGACATTGTCCCGAAGGCTTTCTCAAGTAGCAGATCCTGTATTTGGGGACCTGTGAACAAGCCTCTGCTCCCCTTAGCCTTGCACTTGTGCTTTCTTAAAAATCTGTGAGTGCAACTGTGTAACCTTAGTAGCGCCCCTGCCCTGGCAGCCTTACTGGGGTGCCTTCCATACATGTAGCCCTGGGTACTTGGTTCCCATGAGTTCAGAGTTCCTGATGAGGATGGAGCTGGTGGTGGTGGCAGGCTTGTCAGGAAGGTGGTTGGAAACTCCAGGGAACCAAGTTGGCTTTGCATTGGAGTGAGCATCTTAAACAAAACAATTGAGCAGGAGCTCCCAGGCTGGTGGACAGTGGAGATTTGGGAAGAGTGGTTCCCCCGCCCCTGCGCACCTTCCCTGTATCTCGCCCTAAGCATCTCTTCCATGTGGTTATTCCCGAGGTACATCCTATTCATAATAAACCAGTAAGCTGCTGTTTACAGTGGAAGAAATGAGGCCTCATAGCCAACATTTGAAAAGAGCACATAATAGGAAACTAGTTTTTTTTTAAATAATTTTTTAAAAGATTTTTTTAAAATAATTTCTTACATAAGTGGGGGCACGCGAGTTGGGGGAGGGGCGGGGGGGGAGAAAGAGAAGCCGACTCCCCTCTGAGCTCCAAGCACAATGCGTTGTGGGGATTAATCTCAACCCTGAGAACATGACCTGAGCCGATAAGTTGAATGCTTAACGAACTGAGCCACCCAGATGCCCCAAGAAGAAATTAGTCCTTAAAGACAAAAAGAAAAAAAGCTATTAGCTGTGATAGTTCTTTATGATAGACAAATTAAAGGATCTTGCCAAGCAGTTAAGTGTTGAGAGTGGAAATCTGTGGTTTGCTGGTGAAACAGCATGCTACAAAAACTCAACGTTGGCCAAGGCTGTGCCACACTTCTGGCATCCTTATGTGATGCTAGAGATGTGAGATTCGCTCTGGGTGTTGCTCTTGTGGAAAGTGGGCCTGAAAAGGTGTACTTCCGGGGTGCCTGGGTGGCTCAGTCGTTAAGCGTCTGCCTTCAGCTCAGGTCGTGATCCTAGGGTCCTGGGATCGAGCCCCGCATCGGGCTCCCTGCTCGGCGGGGAGCCTGCTTCTCCCTCTCCTACTCTGCCTGCTTGTGTTCCCTCTCTCACTATCTCTCTCTGTCAAATAAATAAATAAAATCTTTAAAAAAAAAAAAAAAGAAAAGAAAAGGTGTACTTTCATCCAGTGAGCAAGGATGCAATCATAGGATTGAGCCCTGAAGACCCGCATTTGTAAAAAACACAGGACATGGTCCCATAATACTAAACTTTCACAAAAATAACTCATTGAGCTAATGGGGGGGAAAAAACACACACACACACACAGTTGAGCACAGGATAGTCTAAGAGCCACCGTGGGTTACTGCCCCAGCTCAGCCCCATTCATGATACATATAGCCAACCTTCTCTCCCCTTAAAAGACTTTGTTCTTTATCTTTCTTTTCTTTTCTTTTCTTTTTTTTTAAGATTTTTAAGATTTTTTTCTTGGGGCGCCTGGGTGGCTCAGTCGATTAAGCGTCTGCCTTCAGCTCAGGTCATGATCCCAGGGTTCTGGGATCGAGCCCCGCATCGGGCTCCCTGCTCAGCTGGGACCCACCTGCTTCTCCCTCTCCCTCTGCCCCTCCACTCTTGCTCTCTCTCTCTCCAATAAATATAAAATCTTAAAAAAAATTAAAAATAAAGATTCTATTATTAACTTCTATACCCAGCGTGGGGCTCATACTTGTAACCCCATGATCAAGAGTCGCGTGCTCTAACAACTGAGCCAGCCAGGCATCCCAAAGACTTTGTTTTTTAAACAAGCCTCACTTTGCCCCATTCTTCTTGTCAGGGCATTTTGAAATTGTAGTCCAACTTGGCCTCAGTGGGACTCCGGGTCCTGAAAAGTAGAGAGCAATGCCCTGAGGATTCCTTGTTTGGATACCAAGAAGTATTCCCTGCCTCCTTACCCCACCCCCCCGCCCCGTCCCCAGTTTGCTGGTTCAATCATCTGTGAAACCCATTTCAAATATGTGGCCCAGTGGAAAAGGATTATAGTCCTAGGGGTAGATAATCTTAACATCTGTGTTCAACATCTCAAGGTGGGCTTTCCCTGGAAGTCAGGCCCCCAGCCTCTCAGCCAGGCACAGAACAGCTGAGCTCTGTAAAGACTCACCGTTGGCTTTCTCGTCCTCTGCTGGCTTATTCAGGGACAGGGTCCAGGGCTGTACCGGGTGCGCCTGTGCTCTTCAGGGCTGCTGGCCTCCTGGTGAAGGACCTGCTGGTCAGGTGAAGTGACCCAAGCCAACAAGGAAGCAAAATAACCTAAACTCTGAAGGAGGGGGAGGAGGGTTCTCGGATTAACCGCAGATTGGAGGATTGACTTGGGGCCTCAAGCTGTAGGTTGGTCAGGCCTGGGAAGAGGTCTAAAGCCAGTGGTTTCACCTATTTTGACTTAAGCCCCAAAAGTGGGTTCCAGAAAACCCTGGAGGTAGGATGTAAGGTTCAGAGCAGACCCCTGGCAAGATGGCCGGCACTTTCCACTCCACCAGCTTCGACAGTGATAAGGGGTAAGTTGATGCATAGCTGTCTCCTGAGCTAGAAAGAACTCCCAAAGCAGAGACAGTATAGCACGCAAAGTTCCTGCAGTCCCGGGATCTCAGCTCAGGGCTGTCTTCTCCCTTTCTTCTCTGATTCAGAGTGGTCAGACCTCCCTGTATTTGGCTCTCCTGGCTCTCCTGTGTAGGTTGGCCTCAGAAATGCTCATCCTTGAGAGGGAAGGAGAAAGAGGCTTGTGTGTACCAGGATTCTGCCTTTGGCCAGGATCCCAGCCCCTCTCCCAGGATGTGTCTCATTGAGCACAAGCTCTCAGGTGTATAGGGGCCCGGACCTACATTTCGTGATGACTTGAGTCCTCTTGAGATCATGGAGGTGTTAAGCTGTGGGACATCTGAGGAAGGCAGGAAAAAAAATGGACCAGAGGGGAAGCTGAGGCCTCATCTGGGAAAGGAACCTATTTGAAGTTTGCATTCGGTTTACTGGTAGAACCGGCCTCTGCTGACTTCCCAGAAAGTCAGAGCCAAAAATGGTGGGGGCCCTGGTGGAAAATTAGGAAAGCTTTCTGGAGGTGGGGTGCCGGCCAGGACATGGACGATGATAAAAAGAGTTGAGACTTTGTCCTGAGGGCAGTGGTGAACCATGGTCATGTTTTCATCAGAGAGGGACATGGCTCACTTCGCCTGGCTGGTGAAAGGCTGAAGAGAAAGGGGAACAGAGAAGTAGGAGGCCACATCACTTCAACTGTCCTTTGGGGTCCTTTCTTACCTGTGGAAAGCCTCTGGAATGAGGTGCTGCCTGCCCTGGCCCACCACGGAGCTTCGAGACGGTACAGGGCAGGAGCAGGAGCTGACCTGGAGGCCTCGAGAAGGCCTCTGCAGGTCCCTGTATGAAGGCCCCAAACCACCCCCAGAGTCAAGACTGCGGCTCTAACAGCCCAGCGCCAGGCCAGGCAGTAATCAGAAGCAGGGCTGCATGTGACAGCGTTGCCAGCCCTGCCTCAGCCCCGCCTCAGTCAGCAGAACATGTGGGTCTAGTCTTGCTTTGCATCCCTGTTGACAAGTGCCATGCCTTCGCATGAGACAGAAACCTAGGGCTAAGAGCAGAGGTCCAGAGTAAACGGCCTCTTGTTGGCAGGCGTTGGAGAGGGAGGTGGTTCTCTTCTCCACCTTCCTCATCCCCAGAGCCTCAGCCTGTTCCACTGTTGACACTCCAGCCAGTTCTCTTGCTACATGTGTGGTTTCTCCCACTGAGTTCACCTCACTCTGCCAGAGTGAGCTCTTTTGTCACCAGCTTTAAATGTGCTCCTGTGGGTCCAGCCAGGTTTTCTCTCCCTGCCAGCCTGACCCTGTTGAGCTCTGGACAGGGGACAGTGGGACTCTCACAGAACCTGGGCTGTATTTCTCCCTCATGCCACCGGACCGCCACACACCAGAACTACCCACATAGCTTCTCGGAGAAACCCAGCTCCTGTCCTTTGGCCCCCATTGCTAGGGATGGGGATAGCTGGGGAGCCAGGGAACATAGACAGCCCCAGACCTTCTCAGAGCCAGCATCTTCAGGGTGGGACTGGGAGAAGCAGGAGCTGGGCAGAGGGATCCCACGCAGCTGGAAAAGCTGACCTAGCTGTTGTGCTCGTCTCCTAGCAACAGCCACCAGCAGCCCCCAGTGACCAGAGCAGTGCTGGGCTGGCCTAAGGGCTCTGACCTCACTGTGTTTGCTGTAGCAACAGCCACCAGCAGCTAACTCCCTTTCCTCCAGGAAGCCAAGCATTTGCATTTCTGCTGGCCTGGTTCGGATCCTCTTCTTCCCTTCCCCAAGCCCAGGAATAAGGGGAGGGAGAGGCCGTCTCAGAAACGCTCGCCAAGTGTGTTCTCAGCACCTCTGTTCCAGGGTGTCTGAGCAGCCATCCCTCAGAGTCTAGCCACTTCCCAGGACAGGGGCTGGCTATTATTAGGAGCCCAGTCTGCTCCGCCCTGTCTCCCCCCATCCTGCAAAGCTGCAGGGACTAGCGCTCTTGACAGCATTGCTTCTCTTCTTTGCCCCCTCGTCAGCACCTTAATAGGGCAGGTCTGCCCCTTGGAAAACTCCAGGGGGTGTTTATCCCTGCCCCTTGGGGTTCGAGGCAGTCAAAATAGGATCACTTCTTCCAGGCGAGAACCGTGGAATGGGTTGTCCACAGAATGGTTTAGGGCCACAGTCACTCTGGCTTTTGTGCCAGGAGAAAACCTCATTATTTAGCTGGAGGAGGCCAAATTCTATCTTGCTATGATCAGATGCCACCTTCTGCTTTGCTTTTAGGAGTGAGTCCAGGAAGAGCAGTGGGGAAAGAGACTTTTCCTCTGTAATCTGATGTGCCTTTTAACCATTTGTGGCCCAAGGCCTCTCCATGGGCCAGTTCTCAGGGCCCAGATCACAGCATGGATGTGTGCTTGCGGCATACATGGTCCTCCCTGTCCTTGAAGGGTGGGACATTTTCCCCGGGGAACGGGGAGGAACATCCCCACCTGGTGTGTGTCAGGACCAGGGGTCTGATTGGTTTAGAGAACAGCTGCACCCACCGCCCAGATCTCCCAGCAGATGTGCACTGGGGTCCCTGGCCTCTGGCTGACCCACAGCCCAGCTTCCTGTTGCATGTCTTGGGAGAGGATCTCTTGTGACTTGTCTTTTCTTCGAATTTAACTTTCCTTGGTCCTTTCCTTTGGGAAGTCTCTCCTGGGACAGTGTCAGTCCTGTTGGCCCTATTTTCAGATCCACCCTATGTGTGTTGACTTGGAACTTTCCCTGCCCCCTTCCTGCCACATGCCAGACATTTTCACATCTGCAAATCCTCATCAGAGCCAGAAGAGCCAGAAGGAGGGTGATCTGATCCCTGTCTTTCAGAGGAAGAAATTTGAGACACAGGCTAATTGGGTGACTTGTCTACAGTCTCACAAATAGTAGAAGGCACAGCTGGGATTTCAACCCCGAGCTTCTTCCCCAAAGCCTGTGTTCTCTCTACCCTGTCTTCTTTTTTTTTGTTTTTTTCTTTTCTTTTTTCTTTTTTTTTTTTTTTAAGATTTTACTTATTTATTTAGAGTGTGAGCAGGGGGAGGGGGAGGGAGAGAATCCCAGGTGGACTCCAGGCTGAGCACAGAGCCTGACTCGGGGCTCGATCTTACAACCCTGAAATCACGACCTCAGCCAAAACCAAGAGTCGGATGCTTAACCAACGGAGCCACCCAGGCGCCCCCGTCCCTGCCTTTCTGATGGGAAGTCACTATAGCTTGGTCTTCCCTGGCTTCACATCTACTTTACGGTGAGGCTCGTCATGGCACACCTCCCTCCCCAGTGACGGCCGTAACTACAGTGGCTCCCAGTTGTTGACTTCGCTGTGAGCCAGGCCCGGAGCTAACCAAGGGCTTTGACCCACATGAACTCCAGCAGGCTTAATAGTGACCATCTGACATTCATACTCTTCTCCCTTTTCAGGGTTTGAGACTCGTTAAATGCGCAGTGGGTTGATTTTACAGACAAGTAGGCTGAGTGGCACTTGTTCACCCAGAGCCACACGGCTGTGACCTGAGCAAGTCCGATTAGAGCTGGGGTGGCCAGGCCACCCGTACACACACACACTCTCTGTCTCCGTGCTGGAGGCTGCCTCTGAACCCCCAGTCAAGGACTTCCTTGCACCAGGACATTTGTTCTGTCATCCTTTTCTGCTCCATCCTCACCAGCCCTGGCAGGGAGGCTCTTCATCTCTGTTTTCCAGATGAAGCCACTATAAGGACTGGCCAGAGTGAGTTAAAGGCCACACTAGGACTTGACCCGGGGCTTTTCCACCCTGCCAGGCTGTTGATTCAAAATACAGTATTTTTGTGTGTGCGTGCCCCTTTACGACTGCTCCCCGCTGTGGCTTCTCCCTTGAGTCCCTGTCAGAGCCTACAAGTTGTTCAAAGGCAGGTACTTCTCATCACTCCAGTTGTATTGACTGTCTGAGTTTAGATAGAGTGGATACCCATATAGGTTTCTGGATCCCACTTCCAGAGATGGGTTTGGAAATTCCGAGTGGCATTAGGGCCGCTCTCCTTTTCAGTAGCATCTAGGTGGTTTGGATGTACGGGCTGAATCCGGGGAGCCCTGGGGTCCCATGGTCTAGGCCCCGGTTCCAAAGGGCCCGGCATGTAGGAGGTATTTCGTAAATGGAAGCCGTTGGCAACTGCGGCTCTTGGTCAGGTGTGTTCTAGAGCACCACTTTGTGCCACCACTGGCCCAGCATGCACCTGCGCATTACCTGGAGGAAGGGAGCAGAACGTTAGCAGCAAAACTGCACTTGGGAAAAGCACAGGCTGTTGCCTTGCCCAGCTCCATGGTTAAAAGCCTGTGGTTGAGGCTGATGCTTTAGAGAAGGACTGAGGGAGTAAAAGAACCACAGTGTTGATGACAAGAATCCATACAGCTGTCAGAAAGGGCTGGTTAATTATGGCAACCATCCTATAAGTATTATGTAGCCATTAAAAGAGAACACTGGCATGGAAAAATGTGAGAGAAACGTTAAGTGGAAAAGCCTTCAGGAGGGGCGCCTGGGTGGCTCAGATGGTTAAGCGTCTGCCTTCGGCTCGGGTCATGGTCCCAGGGTCCTGGGATTGAGCCCCATATCGGGCTCCTTGCTCAGTGGGAGGCCTGCTTCTCCCTCTCTCACTCCCCCTGCTTGTGTTCCTCTCTAGCTGTCTCTCTCTGTCAAATAAGTAAAATCTTAAAAAGAAAAAAAAGAAAGAAAAAGCCTTCAGGAGAGTATGTAGCCTGAGTCCACTTGTGTTATTTTTTGTTTGTTGTTGTTGTTTAGAGATTTTACTTATTTATCTGAGAGAGAGAATGCCAGCAGGAGAGGGCCAGTAGGGGCAGAGGGAGAAGGAGAAGCAGACTCCCCGCTGAGCAGGGAGCCCGATACGGGACTCGGTCCCAGGACTCTGGGACAATGACCTGAGCCGAAGGCAGACACTCAACCGACTGAGCCACCCAGGCGCCCCTCCAATTGTGTTAAAAATCACAGAGATCTCTGCTGGCTTCAGCAGCACATACACTAAAATTGGCCCCTGTGTGAGGATGACCCACAGATTTGTGAAGCGTTCCATATTTTAACTGAGCACTTTCCCACGTGTTGTACCTCTAAGATGTTCCAATTATGTCTCAAAGTAAATGCTTTAAGAAAGAAAAGAAGATTACACAGATCTTTTTAGAAATACATGTTTTCAGTACAGGTCATCTCTGGGAAGGAGGACTGGCAGTAAGCAGATGAAGGGATTCTACTCTAAATTCTTACTCTACCTTGTACTCTGAAGTTTTTACCATGAGCCTGTGTTACTTTTATTTTTTTAAAGATTTTATTTATTTGACAGAGAGAGACCGCTAGAGAGGGAACACAAGCAGGGGGAGTGGGAGAGGGAGAAGCAGGCTTCCCGCCGAGCAGGGAGCCCGATGTGGGGCTCGATCCTAGGACCCTGGGATCACGACCTGAGCCGAAGGCAGACACTTAACGACTGAGCCACCCAGGCGCCCCATCCTGTGTTACTTTTAGAATTGGGGGGAGGATGTAAGGTGGCATACCAAGAACAAATAGGGGTTAAAAGCCCAACCTCTGGGAACCCTTTGTCCTGTGACTTGTCAGCAGCCACTTTCCCAAGTCCGTTTTCTGAGGATGGGCTCAAGAATCTTAAAAGCAGGGGTGCCTGGGTGGCTCAGTCGTTAAGCGTCTGCCTTCGGCTCAGGTCGTGATCCCAGGGTCCTGGGATCGAGCCCCGCATCGGGTTCCCTGCTCAGCGGGGAAGCCTGCTTCTCCCTCTCCCACTACCCCTGCTTGTGTTCCCTCTCTCACTGTGTCTCTGTCAAATAAATAAATAAAATCTTTAAAAAGAAAAAAAAAAGAATCTTAAAAGTACAAAAAGAGTAGTTTCCTGAGTTTTTCTGCTTTGGAGAACTAGCGTGCTTTTCTCAGTTCCTGGCCTGCATAATACATGGCAGGAAAAAACCTAAGTCGTAATGTACCATCTCTTGCCTCTTCTGTTACCTACCCCTAGACAAATGTTTATGGATCAGCCCAGAGACGAAAAATGAGACCATTTGAAGGCTTCCAGCGCAAAGCCATTGTAATTTGTCCCACTGATGAGGACCTAAAAGACCGGACAATAAAGCGAACCGACGAGGAAGGGAAGGATGTCCCAGATCACGCGGTCCTAGAAATGAAAGGTAGGAGATGAGCGGTTCCCAGGGGGCCAACACAACAGGATCCTCCAGAGAAAAGCTCCTTCCACAGTCCTTTCCTCCCCAGCTCCTGGCTTACTCCTTTTTTGACCTTGTCCGTTCTTTCCTCCTCCTGTTCTGCCCTTCCCTGTCTGGTGCAGCTGTGAACAGAAGAGCTACCAACAGTCTCTTGGGGCACGGTTTTCAGACTTGCTGGGGCTGGGGCTGGGACAGGATGCGGGAGAGGATGTGAGGGAGCAGACGCTGAAAGTCCCGCACAGTCACTGCCTCTGGCTCCCTCCGGTGCAGTGCTGAGCTGGCCTCTGTCTGCTCCTCTGTAGAAAATAAGGATGCTGATTCCACCTGCCTGCCCACTCCCTGGGGAGGCTGGAGGGAGTGTTTATATTTGGTGGGGCTTAGGCCACCTCTTCAGAAGAGAGACAGGAGGGTCTTTGTTAACCCCTGAACATTGTCAGAGAGGTTGAGACCCTTTCTCGCTTCTGTCACTCACTGCTTGTCCCCTCTGCCATCTCCCTTCTGGCAGGCCAGTGTCCTGGGGGTGTAGGGAACCAGACCGCGGAAGGTACTGACCTCTCCCTGTTCCCTCTGGGGCCCTGCCTTCTTCCTAGCCAACTTCACATTGCCAGACGTTGGGGACTTCCTGGACGAGGTGCTGTTCATTGAGCTGCAGCGGGAAGAAGCAGACAAGCTGGTGAGGCAGTACAACGAGGAGGGTCGCAAGGCCGGGCCACCCCCTGAAAAGCGCTTTGACAACAGAGGCAGTGGTGGCTTCCGGGGCCGCGGGGGTGGTGGCGGCTTCCAGCGCTATGACAACAGAGGCCCACCAGGGGGCAACCGAGGAGGCTTCCAGAACCGAGGGGGCGGCAGCGGTGGAGGAGGCAACTACCGAGGAGGTAAGACATCTCAAACAGAGCTTTCTTGGCTTTTGGCTCCCGGGACAGGGTTGAGCGTTGTGACTGCTTACTCAGTCAGCAGGTGGATTTCCCTAGCACCAGCTGTGGGCTGAATTCTGGCAGAGAACCGCAGTGAGTTAAACTCTGGGCCCTCAGGGGACCTCTCCCACTGTCCTGCTTCCCCTAGGCATTGCTCCTGAAGCCCATGCCCCTTTGCAGGTCACTCTGGTGTCATTTTTGCAATTCTTCCTTGCCATCTGACCATAAGCGCCTTAAGAAGAGCAGCCAGACCGAGTTTACTGCCAGTCTTAGGTTCCTGCTCAGGAGCTAGCACAAGACAAATGCCAGGACTGTTTTTGGTTGTTTGGCATTAAAACAAATAGAGAAGTGGGCTTAAGGAGGTTAATTTGCCCCAGACAGACACATCTGCCTATAGTGGCCGTCCAGAAGGCTTCTGGGCTGAGTGGCAAAGCCCTGGGTTAGCGTGAGCTTGGGTGACACCTGATCCAGCCTGGGAGGGAGCAGGCTCGGGAAAGGCCTGCCAAGACACCAGTGTCTAGGCTGAGGTCCAGAGACCAGTGGGAGTTGGCAGGGGGCAGGGTTCTGGGCCCAGCCACAGCAGCTCAAGGGCTCAGGAGAGACCTACCCATTTGACCAAGCCTGAAAAGGACTGTCCTGGATGCTTAGTTTTGTCTTCCTGACCACCTCTTCCGGTTTGTTCAGCAGCTGTTGGGATGCTGGGGACACAGTAGAAACCCAAGCAGCCCTGGTCCCAAGCTCACAGTCCGGTGAGCAAGACAAGCCTGTCAGCAGACAGTGATGACTGAGTTACAGGGCTGCACAGGGGGCATGCCTGGGGATCTGGGGAGACCCAGAGTGGAGCCCCGCTCCTGAGGGTCACCAGTTCAGAGTGACAGGGCCTCTCCCCTGGCTTCTCCGACACAGGCTTCAACCGCAGCGGAGGTGGTGGCTACAACCAGAACCGCTGGGGTAACAACAGCCGGGATAACAACAACTCCAACAACCGAGGCAGCTACAACCGGGCTCCCCAGCAACAGCCACCGCCCCAGCAGCCGCCGCCGCCGCAGCCACCGCCCCAGCAGCCGCCGCCGCCACCCAGCTACAGCCCTGCTCGGAACCCACCGGGGGCCAGCAGCTACAACAAGAACAGCAACATCCCTGGCTCGAGCGCCAGTACCAGCACCCCCACTGTCAGCAGCTACAGCCCTCCACAGGTGAGAGAACACACAGGCGTGTATGCGGGCCAGAGGAGGTGGGCCCGGGGAATGGCCAACAGGCGCTCCGGCCACGGCTCTCCACTCTTCCCTCCAGCCCTGCCCTTCTTCCTGGCAGTGCTTTTGACTGTGATGGACCCTAGACTTTCCTGCCAGACCCAGATTAATCGGGACCCTACTTGTTCTCCCACCCCCTCACAGTCATGTGCAATGAGTGTTGGTTGCTCCAGCAAGTACATTTCTCTCGGTGGTGTCACTGGCCTCTACTGAATCCCCAAGAAAGTACTTGATTGGAGTTACTTTTGCCTAGGCTGGCAGGGGCTGACCCCCTTATCTCCAGCATATGGAGACAGGCCCTAAGCTTGGGAGGTCTTGCCCAGTGTCCTGAGAACTTCACTCTGGAGCAGCTCCTGGCTCAGTTCCAGTTCTCCAAAAACCGGTGCACAGGCTCTGGAATGCACAGGCCCCTGTTAACCAGAACAGTCCACTGCCGTTTCCTGAGCGCCTTCCACATGCCAGGCCTGGGGACAGCTGCCAAGAGACAGATGAATGGCTCCCAGTCCTGGTCTAACCAGAATGTTTCCTAGAACAGGGTGGGTAGGCACAGATTCAAACCCCAGCCCCACAATGTCTCGGTTTTATAACCTTGCACAAACGGTTTCACCTCCCTGGACCTCATTTTCTTTATAAAAGACCATGGAGTTGTTGGTAGAACTCATTTGCGAGGTTTGTTGTGAGGGATGGGTGGTATTTTAGCTTTGTGGGTAAGGTTCTGGAACGAGGCAGACCGAAGGTCAAATCCAGCTCCACCACTTTTTACTGTGTGACTCGGGTCAACTAATTTCACCTCCCTGAGCTTCAAGTTTTGAACCTCTCTGTAAAATGAGGCTAGTGGAGCCTGCCTCACAGAGTTGATGGGGCAATTTGGTGGGTTAATGGTACAGTCTGCATGTGGGCAGCACTTGAGAAATCGCTACTTCTGTTCTCAGCAGACCTTTTCCCAAAACAACTACCACCATTTATGGAGTGCCCTAGTGGCCTGTGCACTCAGGCTTCCTGAATACACAAGGCAATCGGAAGGGGTAGTTCTGTTGTAATTCTCATTTTACGGTGCTGGGGGGGGAGCAGTGGAATTTCAAGAGATGCTGTGTGCCTTGCTCCCCCAGGATCTTGGAGCTGAGAGTAGAGTCCAGAACACAACCCTGTCTACTTCCCTGTCCCACCATGTCACAGAGCTGACCCATTTCCTCAGCCCTCAAACAGCCTCCACCAGGGAAGTTCCTTTGTCATCCACTGCTTACAAAGACCCTTACTCTGTCCCAGCTGAGCCATTTCACAGCACCCTGGTTTTCTCCCCCCTTTACAGCCGAGTTACAGCCAGCCACCCTACAACCAGGGAGGTTACAGCCAGGGCTACACGGCCCCACCACCTCCACCTCCACCACCACCTGCCTACAACTATGGGAGCTATGGCGGCTACAACCCGGCTCCCTACACCCCACCGCCGCCCCCCACCGCACAGACCTACCCTCAGCCCAGCTATAACCAGTATCAGCAGGTAGGTGCCAGACTCGGGGTGGGGGAGCAGGGGGAGGGTGGGCATAGAGACTTCCAGGGCACCCGCATGAATGTATATTCCCAGACTGGAGTCCCTGTTTATTCCTACAGAGATGGGCTGGCCTCAGGCTGGCATTCACCTGATGTAGCCATTCCACTTACTGAAATTTCTGCACTGGCTGCTAAATAACTGGTATCCGAACCTCTTCTCCCCAGTGAAGCCACTAAATGGCCTAGCAGGGGCCTCCGAATCCTGCTTCAGCACCATGGCCAGTGTCCATTCCCCTTGGCTGGTGCTGGGCCATCATACCTGTTAAGTGTTTTGAATGTGGTATCTACCTATACCTGAAAGGACATTAGGTTGGCAAGCCAGGAGGTCTGGGCTTCCGTCCCTGACTCCCCACCCATGGGGCATCAGGTCGGTCACTTGTCCTCCCGAGGGACCTTGATTTCTCTGTCAGGGGACCCATGTCAGTGCACTCACCTCTGACCTGCGTGGGAGTGGGGTCAAGGCAGGAGCCAAATATGGGTCTGGGTAAGGACAACGTGTGCTCTTGGTTTCTCTCTCCAGTATGCCCAGCAGTGGAACCAGTACTATCAGAACCAGGGCCAGTGGCCACCATACTACGGGAACTACGACTACGGGAGCTACTCGGGGAACACACAGGGAGGCACAAGCACACAGTAGCCAGTGTGCTCTGGAGGCCCCTGCCGGCTTCCTCCACCAGCGCCCACCCTGGCCCCCTCGTCTGCCCACACTGGGTCCTGCGGTGCTGGGGGACGGGTCATCCCAGGGCTGCCTCCTTTCAGCCCACTGCCTCCCCTCCGAGGGGCTTCTTCCCCAACACAGGGCCGGGCATTTTTCTCTGGATTCAAACAGGCAACAATGACCTTTTATTTTCTGTTTGTCCCCTCACCTTCTTCCTTTCCCTCCTCCTCTTCTTCCTCCTCCCCACCTCCTTTTTGACTAAAGACCCCCCCCCCTTGGTCATACAGTGAGGCTACAGTGGCTGAGGGAGGGCCCCTTCTGCCCACCTCTCCCAGCCCTGCTCCAGCCCCTCAGCTTCCCAGACCCTCATGCAGTTGGTTGTACATTCTTCCAGGAGCTGTTTTACTGTCTACTTTTCAGGATTAAAAAAAAAAAAAAAAAAAAAAAATCAAAAACTTAGGAAAAAAAACACCAATACAAAAACCCACAAGTTTAAAAAGTAAAATGCGGAGGGAGGAAGCAGTGACAGATATTTTTTGGTAATTATGCTTTTTTTTTTTTTTTTAATTTTTAGAATTTCTCTGTTTTTACTGTGGCTGTTGATATTTCATCAGGATAACCATTTCTTTGCTGAGTTCAGGTGACCGAGGAAGAGCCACACCCTCAAAACAAAACACACACAAAAACAAAACCACAGAATCATCTTTAACCTAACTTTTTATACGATGTCTCAGTTTCCCGTAACCTTGCACACAAGCTTCTGTGTTGAGTTGAATTGTAACTGCTTTTTGTATTTGGAGAGAGTGTGACTATTGAACTTGAAACCTTTTATTCCGGGCGTCTTGGTAGTTTCTGGTGGGATTAAGTGGGTGAGAGGGAAGAAGGGGAGGTTGGCGGGGGGGGGGCTCCTTCCCTTCAGAACCTGAAATTTCTCCCACCGCCTCCTCTCCAGAGGTCTTCCAGGTGCCAGACCTAAAGGTTTTTCCTACAATGATCCTTTGATTATTTTTACTCCCCCTTGGCCCATATGTTTTAACAGAATTTTAACAAACTGCACTTATTAAGAAATGTGTTTGCTTTGTTTTGTTTTCTTTCAATAAATGACATGGCACCTCCTAGCAGGAATGAAGCAGGGTTGAAACCCTGAAGTATTACTGCAGTTGGCCTTTAATTGGGGTGGGACGTTTTCAAAGGGGACATTATTTACTCCTCCATTAAACACTTACTGAGGGTTTCACGTGCCTGGCCCTGTTTTTGGTGCTGGGGCTCTCAGTTTAAAATCCACTTTCATTTTAAAGTAGTTCTCTGGTCCCTCCTCTTTCTGGTCCATTCACAGCCCCAATTCTCTCCAGGAATTTGTGACTAGAAGGCATGGCAGGTCCCTAGGCAGAGGGTGAGGTAGGGCTGATGGGATGGAGACCAGGGCTGGACTGTTGGGGGTCCTCATGGGGTGTGACTGCCCAGCCACCTCGGTCCTGGCTTTGGGTGCTGGACTTAGGACGTGTCCTGCCTGCAGTCCTGGATCCAGGCTCGTGGGGATTCCAGGAACTTCTTTATCCAGCCACTGTGTGTTAGGTGCTTGCCTTGTGCCTCACTCTCTCTGGACAGTGCTGGGGATACAGCACAGTCAGGGCAGTCCTGAGCCCGGCTCTCACGGGTCTCCCAGTCCAGAGGTAACACAGACTTGTCATCAGATGGTGACAGCACCAAGTGGTCAGCTGTGAAAGCCCGAGGGTTAGGAGTGTGGTAAGGGGAGGTCTTCCTGGAGAAGGGAACAATTTTTTAAGTAGCCAGGGTAGAAGACTTTCGTGTTTGCATCTCCATGGAGCCTAGTGGCCTCTCCTGGCAACTGGAGTCATTTCTTTATCCCCTCTGGATATGTGGTGTTCCCAGTGATACTGTGAGGGACAATGCTGGGGCACAGGAGTGCCAGCTGAGCCCCATCCCTTGCCTAACAGGAAGTACCTCAGAGCCTTATGAATGGGACATAGGCTGCAAAAGGAGGAGGAAGGCTGACTAGTTTTGAGGTCAGGGATGAGGCATCTGAATGTGAGATGGAGCCAAAATTGGTAGCTAGTTGGGCTAAAAGGGACCCTAGAGTGCCACCCTCTGCCTGCTCAGGGAGAGCAGGAGGGGAAGGGCCTCATCTCTGGAAAGTCCCCTTCCTTGCTGGTCCACGTGTTGGGCAACAGCACCCTCTGCTGGCCTCTCTGAGTAAACTCTTAAATGTAGTTCCCACCCATCGGCTGTGGCAAATGGGCCTTTAGGTCCCTTATCCTGGCAATGCAAATGGGAAGTTATTTCTCTGCTCCTGTCCACAGTGTCTGGATCATTGCACCAGCCTCCTCACAGATCTCCCTTACCTCCAGTCCCTTACCCTCATGCTTTCCCCCCTCCTGCCTGCTACCCGAAGGATAAAGGAACTCAAGCTACTTAGTATGGCTTAGAGAGGCCCTGTGTACCTGACCCCTGGTGACCTCTCTGGCTTCATATTCTGGTGCTCCCCCTTCAAACTTAAGATTGGTGGTTGGTTCTGGGGGGGTCAGAAATCTCTCAATCCAAATGCCATGAACTCTGCTTTGGAAAATATACATGTACATGGAATTTTGCATAAATATTCAAGAGGTTCTCAAATCCTCTGCAGTCCAACCATGGCCTTCCAAGTTAGAACATTTTTATTCCTTGACCACACTGAAGTCCTTGGCAGTAGCCAGAAAGATCCATGCCTGCCTTCCCCTCTGGGTCTTTGCCTCGCCCTTCCTGCTGCCTGAAACCTCCCTTTTTAATTCCTGCTCATCCTTTAGGTCTCAGCTTGGGTGTCCCCTCCTCCTAGAAGGGAACCTTCCCTGACCCTCTAGGCTGGGGTGGACAACCCCATCAGAGCCCGGGCCACTCAGGGTGGTCACTTCTGATAGTCTGTTGCTTTGTTGGTAACACACCTGAATGAGTCACTACCATCACCCAGAGCAGATCAGGACCAGGGTTGTCCCCTTTCACATCTGCAAATTCTTCAGGTCCTGGAACACAGTAGGAAATTCTATCTGATCTCACCACCCATCTCATGCTAGCCAGGGACTGGCTTTGATCACAGAAGCAAGAAACAAAGCTTAGTAGATATTTTTCGAGGTGGTGACGGAAGAAAGGGATGGATTGGAGTCTAAACCAGAGCACAAACCCTCAAGAGGCTCTGCGCGGTGGCCATTCAACCATCCATCCCAGAAGTAAGCATGCCAGGCTCTGGAGTCCCAGCGGTGAACAGGTTGAACGATGGTTCAGATCCCTCCTGATACTGCAATTCAGTAGCAGGTCAGATGGGGGCGGGGGGGGAGGGCGCGGAAGAGCCTCTCACTCGGGGGACCCTTACGTTCCCCGCGGCGGGGGGCGGGACCTGAGGGAGACACGCATGCGCATGGGAAGGTCCGCCTTCACCCCGGAACTGTTGTTTCGGGCTCGGCGGCGCACCGGGTCCCCCTGGAGTGTGCTCAGCCGGAAGTGGCCGCTGAGGGCCTGGGGCCGGGATCGGCGTGTAGAGCCTCCCGCGGCGGCTAACTAGTAGAGAATCAGGATGGAGGCCGTGGCCCCCGCGGCGGCGGCCAGGGAACCCGATGAAGGTGAGGTCCCGGCCGCGCGGAGGCGGCGGGAGGGTAGGGTGCGGTGTCACTGGGAAATGATTCCCGGTGGGCGCGCAGGAGGACTCTTTATAGGGGGACACCTGCCCTCGGGTCTGCCAGTCCCCTTCGCCACCTTGTCCAGGTTAATCCTTTTCTCGTTGCGAGCTGCCGTCCTTTACCCCGTCCCCTCCCCCGAAATTAACCTCCCCCAAGTTCCGGGCCAGGCTGACCCGATTCCTTACCGGGCTAACTCTCGGGTCAACATAAACTTGCCCCCTGTCCCGGCTGAGTCCCAGTGTCCCAGTCCACCCTGCCTCTCAGTTTCCTCCCCTGCATCGCACTGACCCTCCCCTTGCCCCAGGCTGACCTTCCTCCTGTCCCACGCAAACTCTGCTTATTCCAGATTCACGGTTCCCCCATTTCATTCTCATTCCCCTTTCTCCGAAGTCCACAGTGCCATCTTCCTCCTCGGGTCCTTACTCCGTTTCTGTGCTCCCTCCATCACTCTCCTTTGCATTTTCAGTCTCTATTTCTCCCGATGCCTTCCCATCAGTATCTAAAACGCTTTCGTTTTGCTCATCTTAAAATTTCATCCCGCTGCTTCAGAGTCATCCCAGGTGGGTCGAGGTGTGGTTGGGAGATTGGCGGAAATGTCCCTGGCCAAGAATTGGTCACTGTTGAAGCTGGATGGTGGGGATATGGGGTGGGGGTGGGAATATGGTCGTCTTCTCGACATTTGTGCATGTTGGAAATTTTCCATTTAAAAATGTTTTAACCTGGGGCGCCTGGGTGGCTCAGTTGTTAAGCGTCTGCCTTCGGCTCAGGTCATGATCCCAGGGTCCTGGGATCGAGTCCCACATCGGGCTCCCTGCTCAGTGGGAAGCCTGCTTCTCCCTCTCGCACTCCCCCTCCTTGTGTTCCCTCTCTCACTATTTCTGTCAAATAAATAAATAAAATCTTTTTTTAAAAATGTGTTTTAACCTAAAAAGAACGTCTATCCCTTGGTTCCATGCGCCTTCCGATACCAGGTATCTTCTCCAAAGAGTCATTCACACCTGTCTCCGTTTCTTCACCTCCCACCCACTTGCAGTCTGGCTTTTACCTCCAGAAACTGCTCTGATCAAGGTTGCCAGTGGCCTCTCTGTGCACCCCCCCCACCCCCGGTGTAGTTAAACGGAGTCACCCCATTCAGGTTTTCTCTTACTAGACTTGGAGAGTTCAATGCCATTGATCTCTCCATCCTTCTTGAAAGTTGTCTCTTGCTTTCTTTTGTTTTCGTTTTAAGATTTATTTATTTTAGAAAGAAAGAAAGAAGGAGAGAGTGGGGGTAGGGGCAGAGGGAGAGAATCTTCAAGGGGACTCCCCATTGAGCAAGGAGCCCATAGCCCGACTCAGCTCCATCACAAGACCCATGAGATCATGACCTGAGCCGAAACCAAGAGTTGGACGCTCGACCTACTGAGCCACCAGGCGCCCCCTCCTTGGTTTCTGTGACACCACTCTTTCCCTTTCTCTTCCTCTCTCTCAGGCTCCTCCCGCTCAGCCTCGATCAGTTTTCTATGGCTGCTGCAGCAGATGACAAGCTGGGGGGCTTAAAACAAGAGAAATGTATTCTGTTTTGAGGGCCAGAGGTCTGAAATCGGTACCACAAGGCTGAAATCAAGGTGTTAGCAGGACTGAGGAGGGCCTCCCTCAGAGGCTCTTCCAGCTTCTGGTGGCTCCTGGCGTTCCTTGGCTTGTGGCCACATCACTCCGATCTCTGCTTCTGTCCGTCTTCACATGGCCTTCTCTTCTGTGTATGTCCAGTCTCCTTTGGACTCTCTCTTATGGATACTCATCATGACCCACCTGGACAATCCAAGATAATCTCCCTGTCCCAAGATCCTTAACTTGATCACATCTGCAGACACCCATTTTGGCCATCAACAGTAACACAGGCTCCAGGAATTAAAGCGTGGCTGTCTTTCAGCGGCCCATTTTGTAGCCTTGCATGGCCTCCTTCGTAGGCATGGCTTCTCCCTATCCAGTCGGGGCTCTTTCCTAGCCCACTCTTCTCTTGTCCCTCACACTCCCCTTGCCCTCCCCATGACCTCTCATTTCCTTCGGCTTTGGTTCCTGTCTTGGCTCCATAGCTCTGTCCCCAGCCCTGCACTTTTCTCCTGAGAAGTCTCTAGCCCCACAGACCAGCAGTCTCTTAGATGGTCCCCTTGGATGTCCCCTGGGCCCGTCCTACCTTCCATGTCTCAAACTGGCCTCAGCATCTCCCCCCACCCCCAAATCTGCTCCTTGTCCGTGACTGTCTCAAGGACAGTTTGATTAGTCCCCAGACCTGAACCCCGGACCTGAACTGGATGCATCCCTTGCCTCCCAGCCCTTCAGCCCCATGGCTTGTCTACTCAGCCTCCTGAGCATCTTTCTAACTACCACCCCTTCCTGTGCCCTCCCCCACACCCCTTGCCCTGGTCCAGCTCAGTCTTCTCTGGTCTCAGTGATTAAAACCCTCCCGGAAACCCACTGCACTTGTAACCCTCACCCCCTCCCTCTTCCCCGTCCCAGCCAAGCTGCCCAAAGGAGTTGCCTATACTTTGTCTTCTCTTATTTCCTGGCCGCTCAGCCTCACTCCAGTTCCCACACCTTTTGAGAAACAGCTCTTGACAAGGTTTGCCTAGCGCCCAGCTTGCCTGTTACCAGCACCCGTGTTGTCTTTGACCGTCCTGGCTCCCGCATCACACTGGCTGTTTCCTGAGGGCAGATGTTGGGCTGCCTCACTCCCGTGGATCCTCAGCACGGCCCAGCTCGGGACCTCACACAGATTTAGAGTTGCTGAAGAGTGGCTGGATGAATGTGTGAATGAGTAGGAGAGAGAGGGAATGAGTGAACAATTTAGTGGATGTGTTAGTGATTTTGTGTGCAAGTGAAAAGGCAAAGAATTGTGTCAGTCAGTGAATGAGGTGGTAAAGGACCAAGAAAACACACCAAGCACCCTCCTGCCTCAGGGCCTTTGCACTGGCTGTTCCCTTTCCATAGCCACCCAGGCGCCCCTCTACGTAGCTCTTGGAACCACCCAACAGACTGTATGTCTGCTAACGCATCATATGTTTTCAGTAATTAGGTTTTTCACGGTCCATGTCCCCTACTAAAATGTCAACTTTGTGCATCCTGTGGTATCTTTGGGACCTAGAACAGTGCCCAGGACATAGTAGGTGATCAGGAAACGTAAAATGAGTCTTTTCCACCCACCCCACCTTCCCCCGCACTCCCATCCCCGGACTAACACATCTCCCCTCCCCCCACAGGCTGCACGCAGCCCGGTACTGGACACTGGGGGGAGCTGAGCTGGACACCGGTCCCACCCAGACCCCAGGACAAGGTGGAGGCCGCGGAAGGAGCGCCAAGGGCCCCAGATGATGACGCCCTGGGGGCTGAGAACACAGCAGTGAGTGCCATGCTGCGCGCCGTGGCCGCCAGCCGCCTGCCTGTGTGCAGCCAGCAGCAGGGCGAGCCTGACCTCACCGAGCGGGAGAAGGTGGCCATCCTGGGCCAGCTGTACCATGAGAAGCCGCTGGTGTTCCTGGAGCGCTTCCGCTCGGGCCTCCGCGAGGAGCACCTGGCCTGCTTTGGCCACTTGCGCGGCGACCATCGTGCAGACTTCTACTGTGCTGAGGTGGCCCGGCAGGGCAGTGCCCGACCCCGCACCCTGCGCACCCGCCTGCGTAACCGGCGCTACGCTGCCCTGCGTGAGCTCATCCAAGGTGTGAGGACAGGTGGGCTGGGCGGGCGGGGAGACTGAGGCAGAGGAAGTAAGAAACAAGGATGCAAGAGCGGAGACACAGACAGAGGTCCTGGAGATAAGTTTTGAGACAGGGACACAGGGAGGTTGAAAGAGACACGTGAAGCAATGAGGCAAGATAGGTAGAGGCAGACGGGAACCCAGGGGAAGAGAATGGGACAGGCAGTGAGAAGGGTCAGGATTTAGTAGATGACACAAGTGCCATTTCACAGAACCCAGCACTGTGATAAGTGCTTATCCCTCAGGAAAACGAGACTCTCTTACACCATGCACAGAGGCGCTGAGGAAACCCAGGGGAGTCTGTCTGTGACTCTGGGGACACACAGGCCCTCTGAAACAAGGCACGCGTCTGGAGGGCACGATACCTTCTTGACCGCAGCATAATTACAAGCATCTCTGTGACCAGAGACACCAGAACTAAAGTTGAAAGAGGAGAGCAGGGGCGCCTGGGTGGCTCGGTTGTTAAGCGTTTGCCTTCGGCTCGGGTCATGATCCCAGGATCCTGGGATCAAGCCCCACATTGGGCTCTCTGCTCCACGGGAAGCCTGCTTCTCCCTCTCCCACTCCCCCTGCTTGTGTTCCCTCTCTTGCTGTGTCTCTGCCTGTCAAATAAATAAAAGCTTAGAAAAAAAAATAGAGGAGAGCAAACGAGGCAGAAAGCGAGTGAAGATTCTGGTTAGGGTGAAGACTCAGGCCCTAGGGCCAGGGAGATGGAGAGGGTGGGGCGCAGCGACAGGTCGGGAAGAAGGAGATGGGAGGGAGGAGGGATGAATGAATGGGGGTTGAGGTGACAGACACGGGAGGCCTGAGTCTTCACCGGGAGGGACAGGTGGGTGGAGGCAGAGCGGCAGAAACAGAGCCAGGGAAACGGAGGGAGGGAAACAGAATATGGTGGGTAACACCAGAGGGAGAGAGATGGGTAAGAGAGGGGGCAGGACAAGGACGGTCACAGACCCCAGTGCTGCAGAGGCCAGAATTCTGGGCAGATTCTCACCCTGGGCTCTGAAGGCGGGGCTGGGACCGGTGGGTGGGAGGGACTGGGCAGGTGTAACGGTTTTCTGAGGGACAGAGCCCCCTGCAGGAACAGGCAGCCAGCCAGGGGAGACAAGAAGGTCCCGGGTTTGGGGGTGGTGGGGAAGCCAAGCCCACCCGAGGGATGGCTGCAAAGGAGAGCACTCTGGGGAGAGGTTAGATCTGGGGTCTGGAAGAACACCAGGGGTACCCACATCTGGCACGGCCAGCTGTGTGCGCAGCCAGCCACACGTGATCTGCATCCTGGCTCCTGTGTGCAGGACCCTTCCCTGTGGCCTGCTGCACGCTGCCTCGCAGACACGCACGCAGGAGGGTGTGCACACCTGTGTGACCAGGCACAGCGACGGGCAGGGGCCCCAGACCACCAGCGCCTCGGGGCCCGGGCTGGCCAGGGCCGGGCGTGCGCACACAGGCGTACACGTGCAGCCGCGGGGCCGCTGACGCGCCCACGCTCAGACGCATGCGTGCTCGCGGCCACGGGCCCTCAGGCGGCTGCGTGCTCCCCCGCCCGTCCGAGTGCGCACGCGCGCGCTGGCCCTTGTGCGCGCTTGGCTTCCTACGAGCGCGATCGTGGGCGCGCGTGTGCTCAGACAGGCTGGCCCCGCGCCCAAGCCCCTGACCCCGGGCGCGCCGTGTCTCTGTGCAGGCGGCGAGTACTTCAGCGACGAGCAGATGCGCTTCCGGGCCCCGCTGCTGTACGAGCAGTACATCGGGCAGTACCTAACCCAGGAGGAGCTCAGTGCCCGCGCCCCGGCCCACCAGCCGCCCAAGCCCGGCGCCCTCGGCACCCCCGCCTGCCCGCTCTCTGATCTGCTGCTCCAGTCCTACCAGGAGCGGGAGCTGCAGCAGCGGCTGCTCCAGCAGCAGGAGGAGGAGGAGGCCTGCCTGGAGGAGGAGGAAGATGAGGAGGACAGCGATGAGGAAGGTGAGGGCCAGTTCCAGGGGGCTCCAGGCTGGGCCCCCGAACTGCAAGAGCAGACCTCGCGTCCCTCCCCTGCCTGCCCTGAGTGCCCAGGCTCTTCCCAGTCCTTCCAGCATCTCTGTCCCCCACTCCTCAAAGGCACCCAGCAGTCGCTCCCCTCCAGGCCGTTGCCCACGCTGTTCCCTCTGCCAAGAATGCCTTCCCTTCACCAGCCTCCAGGTAGCAGGTCCTGATCCTGTTCTCCAGTCTCCAGAGCACTGTATTGTCATTGTGTGTTTGGCGTGTGGCCGGGGAGGGCAGGACAGGGGCTGTCTTGGTCACCACTGTGTTCCCAGTGCCACCAGGACAGAGGAGGCGGCTCTCCATGGCTGTGTTTTCAGCCCTTCCCCGAGTGCGCCGCTCACATCCTCCCCACTGTGGGTGTCTGCCCCTACAGACCAGAGCCCCAGCAAAGACTCGGAGGCCTGGGTCCCCGACTCAGAAGAGAGGCTGATCCTGCGGGAAGAGTTCACCAGCCGGATGCACCAGCGCTTCCTGGACGGCAAGGACGGGGACTTTGACTACAGGTGACTCAGGCTCCCTCTCCCCCCCCCCAGCCCGGCACCCCACGGCCCTCGGCCCGGCTCAGATGGCATAAGGGTCTCAGATGAACCAGAGATCAGTGGGCGTCCTTGGACTAGCTTTGTGCATCTCTGAGCATCAGTCCCCTCACCTGAAGAAGGGACTGAGCAGGGCTGACCGCTCAAATTTGACAAAACACTGAAATATTTGCATTCGGGTGAGTGGTGGTGGCTTGGTAGGATGCCACTGCCCCAAGCCCCCCAGGTGTCCCCCAGGCAAGCCAGCTTCTTCCTCAGGCCCCCAGACCTCCTCGTGCTTCAGGAAGTAGCCACTGGCAGGGTTAATGCCTAGCACGGAGGGGCCTGTGGTGGCCGCCCTGCAGTCTGTTTGCTGTCCCCACCGTAACCCCAGGGCGAGACACACAACCACTGCTTTTTGCCATCAGGGAAAAGGACACTGAAATATGAAGTATCGGAGTCAGAGATAAAAGGTTTTGACAACTGAGGCAGTCTTGCCTGGTGGGTGTGCTAGACGAGGGCCCGGCTTCAAACCCAGCCCCGGCAACACACGAATAGGCCGACCCTCACCAGTTGGGTGGGGAGCGCCAATGCCACGGCTCCCAGGAGCACCGCCGGCCTGATCTAGGGCCCCCTGGCTCCAGAGGCAGGTCTGGCTGATCCACCTTCCAGCTGGGGTGGAGCCTCTCGGCCTGAGTTCCCACAAAAAGCGGGTGCAGAGCACCTGGGCCGTGGGGAGCCCCCAGAAAGCCAGGTGCCCATGAGGAAATTGGGCCTGGCGTGAGGATTAGGGATGAGGGGGGATCAAAGCCCAACCGCCCTGTAGGGCAGCTACTGGGCAGCAGGGACAGTGGGTCCCTTCTCTGCGTTCCGCCACCATGTGCTGAGCACCTGCTGTGTCCAGACTCTGGGGATGAAGCAGTGACCAAATCCAGTGACGAAAGGGTTCCCTGCCCCGAAGGGAGTCCCGCTCTAGTGAGGAGGCAAAAGAAGTATGGAGCATCTGGTGCTGACGGGGCCATAAGGGAAATTAAGGCAGGGTCCAGGGGCGGGGGTTGGAACCAGGTGGCCAGGGAAGGATCTCTGAGCAGGCGACGTTTCAGCAAAGACGTGCAGGATGTGAGGGGTGAGCAACATGAATGTCTGGGGTCAGAGTGTTCCTGGCGGGGGGAGCAGCAGGTGCAAGGATCCTGTTGACAATTTAGGATCACTTGACACCTTAGGGCAAACACTTCTCAGCACCGTTGACCTTTCGGGCCAGATCATTCTTCTGTGGAGCATTGGCCTGTGCGCAGCAGCGGGTTGAGAGGCGTCCCTGGTGTCGAGTCATTGGGGGCCAGTAGGAGCCCCCCAGTTTTGACAACCAGAATGGCTCCAGTTATCCCCCCATGTCCCCTGAGGGGCAGAATCGTCCTGGTTCAGAACCACTCTCTGGGGAATGGGGGTCCTCTTGTCCCCACATCTTCCAGCTTTTTGAGAGAAACCAGAAGTTTTTATGTAAAATCTCTACTTTGGAAAATGTTCCTTTTGTTTGAAGCCCTGAGAGACTCCTAGCCTCGCCCCCTGCAGGGGGGCAGCTTCCATTTACAGCTGCCAGCATGTGGCCTTCGACTCTGGGGGTCCCAGCTCCTCTGAAGAGTGAGAAGCAGCCGGGCCCCCAGAGCCAGCCCCTGACAGCCCCCTCCCCCTGCAGCACCGTGGACGACAACCCCGACTTTGACAACCTGGACATTGTGGCGCGGGATGAGGAGGAGAGGTACTTCGACGAGGAGGAGCCCGAGGACGCGCCCAGCCCAGAGCTGGATGGGGACTGATGGCCGCGGCCGCCCGCCCCGCCCATGACTCCGTCTAGGGCACAGCCTCGCTGGCTCTGGTGCCATCCCTGCCCCCTCTTTGTGCGGGGTTCCCTCCCTTCCCCCCCACCCCCCACTCCACCTCTGTCTCTCGTGGTCTCTCTGGCTCACTCGCTTTTTCTCCCTGCCTTTGTGTCTCTTGCTTTCTGCGTCCCCCTCCCTCTTGCAGCACCTCACTGTCTTTTCTCTGTGCCTTTCTCTCTGTCCCCTTCCCTGCGCCCAGGCCTCTGTCCCCACGATAGGGCCCAGGCTGAAGGTCGTCCCCTTGACCGAGGCCCTTCGTAGCCGGAGCCGGCCGGGACGATATCAGTGTCCTGTGTAGGGTCCGGGTGAACCCCGGGCTTCGCCCCCGGCCTCTGCCTGTTTCCCACCTCTGTGCCGATGCGGCTCGTGCCTCCCTGCCTCTGTTTCGGTCCCATCTCCCTCAGCCTCGCTCTGGGCCTCTGGCTCTTCCCGCTGTACGCTCCCATCTCTCGGCCCCCATGCTACCTCTGGCCCTCCGTCTGCCTCTCAGCCTCTCTCTCTTTCTCTGTTTCCGTGTCGTTTCCCCCCCACCCCCTGGCCCAGCCACTGTGGGCAGCAGAGCCCTGACTGCTGAGGAAGGTGGCCTCGCTGGGCGGGCTACCAGCTGTCACTTCTCCCTCAGGACCCAGACTTGGGAGGGGGGTGCAGGGGCAGCACCAGGGCCACAGGCCTGCCAGCTTGGGTGTGGTGGGAGGGGGCACGGGGAGGGGGGCTCTCCCCTCTCAGCCCCACCGGCCTCTCTCTTTCCCCGGCCACAATGTTCCCTTCCTTCACTTCCTCCGCCTCCTTCTCCCTCCTGTTTACACTCCCCAAATACGCACAGGCTGTTATCATGGGTCCTGAGTCATCCCACACACAGCCTGCCCCAGCATCCCTGCCCCCAGCTGGCCACAGGGCCCGCCCCGCAGAGCCCCCCGCCGCCCCCGGCTAATGCGAGCCAGATGGCCTCCCGGTGACTCAGCCACTGGCCTGTGGGAACCCAGGCGTCTCACCTTCCCATGCCCCCACACCCAGCTCCTGCTCCCCCAGTAGACATGCACATGGAGAAGGGGTCAGCTGCTTGCCGGGAGGGCCATGGGGCAAAGAGGTGGGGTCTGGGGACCCCTCGCTCCTGGGAGCCAGAATGATGGCACCCCACCATAGCCAAGCCTGCAGGACCCTCAAAACCACCGCCTCAGGCACATGGCCCAGAGTAAGGGGGAGACCCTGAGGCCTCCCAGGGCCACAGCTCTTGACCCCTGGGCCTCAGCTCTGCCCTCTGGGTCAAGCAGGACTAGAGCCAGACACAGAAAGTGAGAGCTGGCCTAGAGGCCAAGGGACATTCACACGGAGAGACTTAAATACGGAAGCTCCCAGTTAGCAGTTCTATCCTCTGCCGGACCTGACGCCACACTGAATCCTCCTGACGACCCTGTGAACTAGGGACTCGCCTCCATTCCATAGGTGAGTCAGGGGAGGCCAGAAGGGAGGTGTTAGTTGGTCGAGGCTGCACGGCCAGTGAAGATGAAAAACCAGGCCTAGATCCTCACAGGTCCTGGGGACCATCCTCCTAGGTTGCGTGTCAGGTCAGGGCCACCCGGAGCGGTCGGATGCACGGATTTGCTCAAGAAGAGCAAGGAAGAGGTGGCTATGGAGGGTGATACCAGCAGCTAAGCTTGGGCGGGGAGGGGGGGCGTCCCATGTGCTCGGCACCGCCCTGCACACGGGCGCCGAGGTCGGCACCTGGACAGGAAGCCCCGCGGCCCTCCTGCGCCACATGGACGGTCCGCACTGCCGCCCCGGCTGCCACGGAAGCCCATGGTGGGCCAGCCGGCGCGACGCGCCCTCGGAGAGCCCGAGGCTGACGGGGGTTTGCCCCTCGGGTACATGTGCGCGCCCGCCCGCGGGCCCAGGGAGCTTTTCTAGCACGGGGAGCAGCCCTGCGTGATGTGCGCGGTTTGGGCCAGCTTGTCATTGGATCCTTAACGTTGTTTGTGATATACTTTGCCGGACGCAGACTTGTTACATAATAAAGTGATGAGAGACAACAGCAGCTGAGTCAGAATTAGGGTTAGTCAGATGGCGGAGACAGAGGTGGGGCCAGTCAAGAGGGACTGCGGGAGACACGCCCCCGGCACAGCCCCCGCCGCTGCGACCTGGAGGTGCCCCGGGGGGCGCCTGGCCCTCCGCCCCCAGCCCTGGGTCAGGGCGGACGGAGAGGCTGAGTCAGGGAGGGAGAGCCCCTCCGTGGGCATCCGGCCCCCACCCCGTCTCCCGTCTGTCCTGCCGGCTGCCGCCCGCACCCCCGTCTGACCCCCCTGCGTGTCCTGCCCTCTCATTCTGGTCTCCCACTGCTGCCCCGCTGCGCCTCTCCCTCTCCCCCTACTCTGCTTTGCCTCTGGCCGCCCGAAGCTCCCATCACTTCCCCCCTCCACTCTTGCCCCGCCAGTCCTGCCCAGAAGCTCTGCCACCCCTCTCGCTTCCCTCCCGCTCATCCCCCCACACCGGTCCCTGAGCCTCCGAGACCATTCCTGTGCCTTCCTCCTGGAGTCTCCACCCCCACGTCTCCCTCTCCCTGCGGTCCCCGGCCCTCCCCCTCACGCCTGTCGGCTGGCCCCTCTTCTCTGTCTCCCAGACCCTGGGAACCCCAGTGAGGACGTCCAGAGGGTGGCTGGTGGCCCCTGGGAGCCCAGGATGAGGGGTCACCGCCACACCCCCATCCAGAAAGGGGGCGGGAAGGGGCAGTGAGGCCGTAGCCTGTCTGGCCAGAAGGAAGTGTATTTGCTGTGGCCTGGTCACCCCCGCCCTCCACCCCACCCCCCCCGCCCCCCGGGCTGGGGCCGAGTAAACACAGCCGCCCGGCAGCTGGGATATTTATACCGAGGTCTGGGCGCAGGTCCAGTGCCCACCACAGCCCCTGCCCTGCCCGCCCGCCACGGCCAGCCCCGGGCCAGCGTGGCACCAGCCGGCGAGGGGACACACCGCAGATGCAGCCTCCACTCAGCACAGAGGCCTCTGGGTGTGTCACTCGGGATGCCGGCGGCTTCCCTGGGGACACACCATGCCCCTCCTGCCCTGGAAACACCAGCACAGAATGCAGACCTGCAGGACACACGGCCACCCCACCGAAAATTCAAAACACCTCGAAGATCACGTGGTGCAAACAGAGAGACCCACACCACAGCTCACACGCCAGAGTCACCAGCCCACATACGGGGAGACAAAATGCAAACCCCATCTGCGCATGGAGTGTGTGTCCAGTCTCGGCGTGGACACACACTCACACAAGCACACGAGGAGGATGACAGCAAGCGTGTTGGAGACACACCCCACAGACACAACGCGCTCAGAATAGCAGCAGGGCACACATGGATCACAGACCTCCCCCAGAAACAAGCCGCCCACAGACGCACCAACACCGGGCACTGCCCCCCCGCCACACACACACCCCCCCCCGCACTGAAAACACAGCTCAGCTAGCAAACACAGAGCACAGCTCCCGGAAACACGCCTCCCTCACAGACATGCAGACAGGCACAGAAAACATCCGCACTTCGAGTCACACCGAAGAACGCACAGATTCACACCCAGAGAGCAAGAGCAAAGATGCTGAGAAAAAACGCAGACACACGGCGCGCCCCAGGGATGGGACCCCACTCCTCCACACAGACTTGCTGAGACACGGTGTCATGTCACAGAGCCCAGAGAGGACACCGGCTTCTAGACAGAAACACAAAACTCGGACCCACACGCAGCACAGCCAGACACACGGAGGGGACACGTGCTGGGGACGCACACTTGGACAGAAGCTGTCCACACTCAGCATGGCCAGCCGGCGCCCGCTGGTGTGTTAGAAACCCCCATGCTGCACACACAAAATCCACAGCAGAAAGCTTGTAGACACACACACACACACACACACACACACGGGTTCTGAACATGTTCAAATTTACATTAGAAACCCAAAAGAGGGGCGCCTGGGTGGCTCAGTCGTTAAGCGTCTGCCTTCGGCTCAGGTCATGATCCCAGGGTCCTGGGATCGAGCCCCGCATCGGGCTCCTGCTCAGCGGGAAGCCTGCTTCTCCCTCGCCCACTCCCCCTACTTGTGTTCCCCCTCATGCTGTCTCTCTCTCTCTCTCTCTCTCTCTATTAAATAAATAAATAAAATCTTTAAAAAAAAAAAAAGAAACCCAAAAGACACCAATCACGAAGTTGGGGGAGGGGCTTTCTCATCCCCCCCCCCCCCGCCCCCTCCCTTGCTCGCCCCACTCCTTCCAGCTGACCCAGCTCCCAGGCCTGTCTGGGGGAGGGGGCAGGAAGGCCTGAGCTGGCCTCCCCGGCCCCGCTTCCTGCCCCGTGGGGGCCGGACGGGAAGCTGGGGCTCCAGCCGGAACCCAGGCTCCCCCCACGACTTCCCTCCCCTCCCGGGGCTGCCCGCAGGAGCGGGGGAGGGGAGCGGGACTCCCTGAACCCCGGGTCCTGCCCCCGCGCTTGGGCGCTGGGCCAGAGGCCAGGACTCCCTTGTCCCCACGGGGCCTGCCCCCCGCCCCCCCCCCGCGGGGTCGGGGGTGCCGCGTAGCAGGGCAGGGGCAGCCCGCAGGCAGTCCAAGAAGGTGCTGAGCCCGCAAGTTTCCCTTCCTGGGCGGCCTCCGCGCCAGCTCAGCCGGGCCGGCAGGTGGGCGGGGTGTGTCACGAGGGCGTGGCGAGGGCTCGGGCCACCGCGGGGTGTGCAGCCCTGTGCGGCCAGGACTTGTCCTCGGGCCGGGCCCGGGCTGGGCGTGCGAGGGCCGCGACCCTGGGGGTGTGTCTGGGTGTGTGGGACTGCTCCGTCTGGGACCCGGGGTGTGACAGCGCGTCTGGGTATGACGGGGCCAGCTGCTGTCTGCGCGGCCTCGTGGGACTCCCCAGGCCTCAGCGTGTGGGGCCCAGAGACGTCAGGCTGAGTGGGCACGACCGGCCTGCAGTCTGCGCCACCGTGCCGTGTGTCTCCATGTGTGGCGTGTGTCTGGGTGGGACTGGGATGCGTCCGGTTGTGCCTGTTCGCGAGCGGGGACCCCGCGGAGGACGTTTGTGTAACTGTTGGCGGGTCCCAGCAGGAGTCTCTGTTTCACTTCCTGATGGGGCTCTGAGGCTGGGCGGTGTGTGTCTGCACGTGGCACCCTCTCGAAATCCGTATCTGGTGTGCGGGGGTCGTGTTTGTGTGACCGTGTCCGGCTGTGTCCCGGTGAAGCTCCGAGGCTGGGCTGGGCGCGCGTGGGCTGTGGCCGCCGCCCCTTGTCACAAGCTTCTGTGGAGCCACTGTGGCTCTGAAAGGTGGATGCGTTTGCGAGACTGTGGGACACGGTCCACATTCGAGCCTCTGTTGTGAGTGTGAACGTGTGTGTAGCTGTGCCACATTTTCACGGGGCTACAGTGACGACGGTCTGTGTCACCGTGTGCTTGCAAGTGTGTGCACACAGGAGGCTCGTGAAAATGGCAGCATGTCCCTACACAGGGACCCCCACCCTAGGGCCATCCCTGGGCCAGGAGCAGGTGAGGGCCAGGCCCTGGGAAGGGCAGGAGAGCGTGGGGCGGTGGGGGCAGGACCAAAACCTGGGAAACTGGAGAGGCTGAGGAGGAAGCAGGAGAGAGTCCACGGGCAAGACCAGAGCAGATGGGAAGAAACGGGGCAGCCGCTGGGGAGCCACCCTGGCTCAGGGCGGTGGCATTGCTCCCTTGGACAAATGGTCTCCCTGCAGCTCCCCTGGCCCGCATTCAGTCTACTCAACCATCAGCCAGAGGGACTCTCTGAGCACCAAAGTCCAATCACTCTCCGCTTCTGTTCCGAACCCTGACGCGGCTCCCACCTCCCTCGGAGCACAAGTTCCCACAGGCCCCCACAGGCCCCCACAGGCCCAGTGTGGACGGGGAAGCAGTCCCCGTGCAGAGGTCAGGTGCCTAGATCCTCAACTCCAGCTGTTTGGGCTCGAATCCCAGCTCTGCCGCCTGCTAGCTGTGTGACCTTAGCAAGTAACTGAGCCTCTCTGTGCCTCGGTCTTCCCGCCTGTAAAATGGGGCGCAAAGGGTCTCTATAGTAGGAGCTGGCACGCTGTTTCTGTAAAGGGCTAGACAGTAACTATTCGTGACTTTGCATACAGTTTTTACTCAGCCCCGCCCTTGTAGCACCGAAACAGCCCTAGGTGATGCACAAAGGAATGAGCATGGCTGTGCTCCAATAAAACTTTATTTACAGACACAGGCAGCGGGCCAGGATTGGCCTGCAGGCGGTAATTTGCTAATCCCCTGTCTGCTGGGCTGTGGGGAGAATGCGGGGAGCTCCTACAGCCCTACCTGGCAGGGGGAATATTATTACTCTCTGGCCCATGAGCGTTAATCAACTGACTCAGCTCCCAGCACCCTTCTTCCCCTTGTCCCTCCCTTCCAACCACATTGGCCTCTCCTCTCAGTGTCGCTCACTCCAAGTTCATCCTCATGGCCAGGCTGTGCCTAGGTCTTCCTACGGAGAACACTCTCCCCGAGTGCTCCCCCAGCCTGCCTTCTTGACTTCCTTCAAGTCCCAGACGCTGCCTCCTCCAAGGAGCCCTCCCTCCTCCCCCAAACCATCTCTGGCTCCATCCTGCTCTCCTGTCTTAGCGTCGCTTCCCGCATCTGTCTCCTCCCCAGAAAGCAGGTTCCTGGTGGGCGGCAACTATTCCCTTAACCTCGCTGGGCTCTGGCTTCCTCACCTTTAAAGTGAGTGTTACCTCAGATGACACTGTATCTCAGAGTTTTGTTATGGTGATTACATGAGTTAGTCAATGTAAGGCATTTGGAACAGGGCACAAGGTGCTCAATAAATAAATCTAGCGGCCGCCGGGAGTACTTGGGACTTCAGGAGCGCTCAGCAGGTGTTTGTGGGAGGAAATGAATGGTGGAGAGTGACAGGAGGGGGGCACATGGAGCGGGAACCCGGGAGCGTCGGGAATGCCGAGAGGGAGACCCCAGTCAGGGACCCAACGACACGCACAGAGACCCCAGTCCTCTCTCCACCTTTAATGGGCCCCAGGGGCGGGGGGGGGGCGGGGCTGGGGCGCGGTGTCCTTAAATACAGCCCGGCGCAGCGGGCGGGGGCGGGGCCGGGCCTGCCGGTGGGCGGGGCCTGCCGGGCGGGGCGGGGCCTCAGCTGCACTTGCAGGAGCGCACGATCATGTTGGACAGCTGCTCCACCTTGGGCTTGCGGCCCACGTAGTACACGATGGGCAGCGGCTCCAGCGCCTGAGGCACGCAGCACGGCGCCGCCGACGCGCCCGGGTTGTGCTGGTTGTACAGGGCCAGGACCTGCGGGCGGGGGCGGGGTGGGGGGGCGTGGGCAGGGTGCCCCCTCCCCCGCTCCCTCTGTCTCATCTCGGGCGGTTCCGTTCTCGGTTGCAGCCTCACTCTCCCCATTTGCCACCCTTGCCTTGTCCTCTCTGTCTCGGTGGCGGTCTGTGGACTCCGGCCTTTTTCTCGCATACTGACCCTGCCGTTCCCTCTCCTTCCGCCTTCCCGCCTCCCGCGCCCCGTCACTCGGTCTCCGTGGGTCTCCCGCTGCGCCCTGTCTCGCTACCTACTCTGACCCTGTCTCCTCCCGTCTCGGCTCCGTCCCCTCCGATCGACACCCGGCCCCCCCCCCCCCCCGCCCCGGTCTCTCTCTACTTCTCAGCTGGCCCATTCCTCTCTGGTTTTACCTGTTTGTCTCCCTCCACTCCCTTGATCCCTGCTCCTCCCAGCGCACCCCCTGTCCAGACGCACCTTGCTGTACTGCGTGTCCAGGCTCCAAATGTAGGGGCAGGGCCCCAGGCAGAAGTTGGCGTGGTAGCCCTTGGGCTCGTGGATCCACTTCCAGCCCAGATCCTTCCGGAAGTCGATATAGAGCTGCCGCACGCAGCAGTTCTTCTCGGTGGAGCTGCGGGCGGGAGGGAGGAGCCCGGGTCAGGAGGGGCTGCTGCAAAGGCGGCTGGGCCCCGGGGGGCACCCTGGTCCCCCCCAGCACAGTCCCCATCTCGGTCCCCCTTGCACCGCCTGTGACAATGACAGCAATAGCGGTGAGAGCAATCATACGCACTAACGCTGATAAAGCACTCGGGCTAGGCAAGCACCGTGCTAAGGGCATCATAGTAAACCTTATCTCACGCCAGGCTCAGAACAACCTGCAAGAAGCCAAACGACCGTCCACATGCACTAAGTTCTACGTGTGCAACAAATGTTTGCTGAACCCCACTACGATGTGCTTGGCTGGGATCTACTAGGGACTCAGTGCAAACGACAGAGACGGAAATCCTCGCCTTCTGGGGCCACATGCTAGAGACTGTCGTGTCGTTCCTCTGCTCCGAACGAACGTGGCTCAAACATCACTCGGGGCAAATGCCCAAGTCCTCACCAGGAACCCCAAGATGCTGCCTGGTCGGCTGAGCTCAACTCCCTCCCCACTCTCCTTGACTGCCGGCCACATTAGCATCCTCCCTGTTCCTCAAACACAGTCCTGTCCCAGGACCTCTGCACTTGTTCTTCCCTCTTCCTGGCTTGCTATTCGCACAGATCTCCATCCACTCTGGCTCGGTTCTTCAGTTCATTTAAACATATGCTCACATGTCCTTTACACAGGGAGCCTTAACTCCTAGAACACCGGCTGACATGCAGCAGGTGCTCAGTAAATATCCAAAATACCAATCCAAATGATCATGAATTCCATTCAGTGTAATAATGGCATTTCAGTTATGCAAGAAAACATGACAATGTCTATATTAGAAGTGGGGCAAATTTTTCTGGAAGATTTTATTTTTAAGTAATCTCTACACCCAATGTGGGGCTCGAACTCATAACCCTGAGATCAAGAGTCACACGCTCTACTGACTGAGCCAGCCAGGTATGCCAAGTGGGACAAATCTTAATACCTGTTGAAGCTGGATGAGAATTCATGGGACTTCATTATACTATATCTTGGCTGCTTTTGTTTACATTTCAAATTTCCATAATAGAAAAAATTTAACCAGGATAGAAAGAATCGTCCCCAATATCTAGTTTTTTTCCTCTCCTCTTCCTCTGATTTATTTTCCTTCTTAATACTTATTGCCACATGGGGCGCATGGTTGGTTCAGTCAGGAGAGTGTGCAACTCTTGATCTTGGGGTTGTGAGTTCAAGCGCCACGTTGGGCATAGAGATTAATATTGTGTGTGTGTGTGTGTGTGTGTGTTTGTTAGATTTTTAAAAATCACGTTGGAGAACAGTGGTGTATAATACTCTACTGCTCTGGACTCATAATCTCTGTTCCATGCTCAGAAGCAAAAACCAGTCCTCCCCAGCCAGGAGCCCGGGCTCCTGCTTGTCTGGAAGGAACTGGGACATTTTATGTGCTGGCCTCTGAGGCCATGGCTGAGCTGGGCAGGGACCTTGGCTAAAAAGCTTGATTTATGGGCAGCCGAGAATGCTTTATATTCCAGGTTCATAACATATGAAAGAAACACTAGGCAAAGCTCAAGGACAGTATGATCCAAATTCTGTTTTTGCATAAAACAACTGGAAGGAACTATATTCAAATGTCGACTTTTTACATGTGGTGGAGTGATGGGTGCTACCTTTCTGTATTTTCCAAATTCTTGACAGTGGGTGTGTGTTACTTTTAGAAGAAGGAAGGAAGGAAGGAAGGAAGGAAGGAAGGAAGGAAGGAAGGAAGGAAG
>NW_023270459.1:22654-89709 GCF_011800145.1 Mirounga leonina | reverse complement strand
AGGGAGGAAAAGAAAGAAGGATGGGAGAGCGGGAGGGAGGAAAAAGTATGCAGCGCCCTCTCCACATCCACCCCAAAGGATTCTACAATTTGGTCAAAATAAAAAATACATGGAGGGACGCCTGAGAATGGAACAGACCGAGATGAGACAGAGGGAGCGGGGGAGGGGGCACCCTGCCCACGCCCCCCCACCCCACCCCCGCCCACAGGTCACACAGCTAGCAGGTGGCAGAGCTGGGATTCGAGCTGGGTGGCTCAGTCGGATAAGCATCTGCCTTCGGCTCAGGTCATGTTCCCAGGGGCCTGGGATCGGGCCTGCTTCTCCCTCTCCCTCTGCCTGCTGCCCCCACCCCCACTTGGGCTCTCTCTCTCCCACCTCTGTCAAATAAATAAATAAAATCTTTAAAAATATATATTGGTTATGTATAAGTGTTTCAGAGACTGTCTCTGGAAAGAGACACAGAGACAAAAAAATAGGCTGCCTCCTCCTCAGGGGCGGGGGGCAGTGGTGGTCAGAGCTGGAGGGTCTCTGAGTATTCTTTCTAGGTTTGGTCCACGTGCACGTATTTACCTAGTCAAAAATTAATCAACAGAGAATGAATTAATCTCAAAACCCTGTGAGGCAGGCCTTATTATTATTCCCATTTGAAGGGTGAAGAAACTGAACCCAGAGAAGGGAGCGCTCCCTGCTCATGCGCAGCGGGCAAGCGGTGGAGCTTGGGGCCGGCTTCACCACCAGCTCTGCACCACCCAGGGGCCTGGGCACGGCCATGTCAGCTCAAGCAGAGCAGGAAGAGGTGATGATACAGATTTCTCTGGGGCAAGACAAGGCCTCTCCAAAAGCCACAGAGCCCTGAGAAGGGAGCCAGGAATCTGAGATCCCTATGAGCTCAGCCCAGTTCCTCCCCAGTCTGGTTGGGCCTCAGTTTCCCTATCTGTCCAAAGACACAGGGGATGTTAGGTCAACTAAGGTGTTGTTAAGGGCCAAGGAGGCATCAGGAAGTCCATGTGTGGGTTCAGCGAGGGTCTTGAGCTCCTGAAACCACAGGCACATATGTGTGCCTTTATAGACATTTGTCTGGGGCGATTGTCTGGCTTTCAGCTTCTCAAGGGGGTCCTAAACTCAGAAAAGGGAAAGAACCCCTGTCCAGAATAGTCTTTCACTTCTGGTTCACCTCTGACCGGGGGTTCTGAGGTCCTAAGATTTGAATAGCCTGTGACTCTTATCACCCACCTGGGACATGCTCCATGTGGGCTCCCCACAGCGGCAGATGCACCACCTGTGAACTTGTACAAAATGCAGATTCTCCGGCCCCACCCCAGACTTACTGAATCTGAACACGGGGGTGGGCTTGGGGCTGTTGGGGGACAGCAGGCCATATTTAACAAGCCTGCAGGTGACTCTGAGACACTGTGTAACCCATGTGTTCAGTACAAGTTCAAGGCCTTTTGCAAAGCTTTTAAGTACGCTCTGTGCTCAATGTGGGGCTTGAACTCACGACCCGGAGATCAAGAGTCGCATGGTCTACTGACTGGGCCAGCCAGGTGCCCCTCTTGCAAAGCTCTTGCAGAGCCCCTCTGCCATCCAGTCAGGGCCTGAGAGGTAAAAGAAACCTACTTGGGGCCCCGGGACAGGCCAAAGGGCCTCACATCGTCCTTGGACACTAGGGAAGCGTTCAGGGAGGCTAGCTTCCACAGTCTCACGTCATGGCCAAGTTCACTGCATCTCTGCCCCCTACCCACTTCCTCTCCCCCACTGGACAGTTTCGAAGCACATGCCATCCACCATGTCATTTCATCCACAAATATTTCCACATGTATCTCCAAGAAAATCAGAACTATTTTAAAACATCACCACAATACCACATAAAAAAAATTCACAACGATTCTGTGATATCATCAGATACACAGAGTTCACATTTCCCCAACTGTCTCCCAAACGTCTTTTCATTTTTACTCGCCTGCATAAAGATCCAAATAAGGTCTACACGTTGCAATTGGTTGATCTATCTCTTCAGATTCTTTTAGAAATCTAAAGAACCATCTCTGTCCTTCCCCCCGCTCTGCCTTGTGTTTGTTGAAGAAAGTGGGTCAGGTTTCCCACAATCTAACTGCAGCTGACTGCAAGCATGTGGTGTTGTTTCACATGTTCCTCTGTCCCTGGGTTTCTGGAAAATTGGTAGTTGGATCTACTGTCTTGATCAGCTTAACGTTCAGTTTTTTGGCCCAGCTTCCTAGGTAACACTGTGTCCCTCCCTACAGAGCCTCACATGGCTGCCTGCCTCCCTTTGTAAGTTTGTTAATGTTAGAAGCAGTCAAAGCTTCAATTCGTGCATTCATTCATTCACAAGATTGCTGGGCTGAAGGCTGGGGCTGGGGCTGAGCTCAGGAGCAGAACTGACTCTCCAGGAGGGGAACAGCATATAAGAAAGCCCAGAGGTGCCATCAAAATATTAAGCAGGGGAGGGACAAGGTCAGGTTATCGTTCTAATTCTGCAACATCCAACTCTGAATGTCCACATTCTAAGGAATCCAACTTTTCGACTCTCTTAGATCGCAATACTCCAGCATCTCGAGGTTCTCACACTCCAGCGGCATTTCCAACTTGCTGGGATCCCCACATTCCTGCCCCACATTCCTGTGCATACGAGCGTTCCACAATCCTGAGCCCATCTCTCAAGAGGTCCAAACTACCACCTCCTAAGATCCCAGCCCTCCGAGATTCTAACACTGAGCCCCAACACTCTAGGATCCACTCTGGCTTTCTCCAACCCCAACATTTGTGGATGCTGGTATTTTAACACAGGCTTGCCCCATCCTGAGCCCAATATTCAAGGCCTCCAATCTGCCAATGGCATAAGGAATCCAACATGCGCGATCTTCCAATTCTGAATGCCCAAATTCTAGGATCCCAACGTTCCTGGAGTGCAGCGTTCGCAGATTTCAATCATTCACACGGAATCCTAGTGTCCTAGCATCCCAACCTTCTAGAACCGCAACCTGCTACCACTGAACTCCCACACGCTCGGTGTCCCTCATTCCAACATTCTGGTTCCAACACACCAGCAAGAAAGCAACCTGACCTCCACGTTCTGGGGCTCCTGGGGCACCCATCCCAGCATTCTAGCACTCGGACCTCGTCCGCTGAGCCTTCCAGGCTGGAGGAGAGGCCCACGCACGTGTAGCCAGATGCCCAGTGTGGCCGCCTGGGCAGGAGCCGACCATCACGCCCCCCCCCCAGGAGGCCCCGGGCGAAGGCAGAAAGGTCACCTGAAGCAGTAGTTGGTGTCCAGGGCCCGGCGCTGCCGGGAGCTGTGAAGGTGCTGGGCCCTCTCCAGTGGGGTGGCCATGAGGAGCAGGAAGGGCCGGTTCATGCCGTGAATGGTGGCCAGGTCACCTCGGCGGCTGGAACGGAGCCCTGCTTTGGTTTGGAGGGGTGGGGGGTGGGGGGGAGACAGAGACACACACTCTCAGATGGATGAACGGGGGCAGGGGCAGGGGGAAGAAGACACACACGCGCATGCGCGCGCGGGCACGCTGCCATGGGGCCAAGCCAGGGAGATGGGCCTCACCGTTGATGTCCACTTGCAGTGTGTTATCTTTGCTGTCACACGAACAGTGGGCACTGAGGCGAAAGCCCTCTACTTCCCCTGTGGGAGTGGAAAGGGGGAAGCCATTGTGAGGTGTGGTTCACCCTGAGGCTGCAAGGGGAGGGAGCAACCCTGGGGGCAGGCGGGGGTGGGGGGGCCCTGCCTGCCTCCCTCTTCTCCTGCCTGCCCTCTCCCTGCACCCTCTTGCTTCCTCCTCCTTCTCTTTCAGGTCTCAGCTCAGAGGTCACCTCCTCCAAGAGGCCCTCCGGGACACAGGCCCCTCCCCCACAGTGACATCACTTTATTTTCTCCATAGTACTTACCCTCCCTGACATTTGTATTTGGCTATTTAGTTCCCTCATTGTTCCCTCAGTGGAAAGCATGGGGGCAGGGATGCCCGTTTTCTTGTTCCCCGCTGGGCCTAGCCCACAGTCCAGAAAAACAAACATCTACCGGGTGGCCCTGTTCTAAACGCTGTGAGCGTGTGAGCATTATCTCCTTCAATCCTCACCAAAGCTTCCCATTTTGCAGACATGGAAGCCGAGGCCCACGGAGAGGAGAGGACTTGCCCCAAGTGGGAAAAGGTAGGGCCAGGATGCAAACCCACAGGGCAGCTGGGGGAGAAAGGTTTCTTGAATGAATGAATGAATGAATGAATGGGTGATTTTCTAAGCTGCTCCTAGGTGCTGGGCCCTGTGCTGGGTGCTCTAGACCCAGCAGTGACCGAGAATGGCCTTTGTCCAGCCGCACAGGACACTCCTCCCAGCTCCCACCTGCTCCTGAACCCCCACCTTTCAACACCTGGACGAACCACCACTTATCCCGCAAGTCTCAACACTATCACCTTCCCCAGGAGGCCCTCCCAGACCCTCGGATGGGCGCAGATACCTGGGCCGGCTCCTGCAGCGCCTCCCCGCCCCGACACTGCTCCCTGGGGTCATCACTGCCGCCTCGGGCTTTGGCAAGACTTTCTAGGTATCTGGAAGTGACTGTGGGCCCCTGGAGGGCAGGGTCTAGAAGTGGTCTTAGTTACCACCGCGTACCCAGCATCAAGAGGGAGATTAGGAAAGGAGATGTGGGTGCTGTGGACTCCGTCGGGCAGGACAGACCCAGTCCTCTTACAGACAGATCAGGTGTGCCAGGCACTCCCTGGACTCAGGGTCTGCCTCGAACGCTCTTGCCCCTCCTTCTTTTGATGTCCTCCTCCAGGAAGCCCTCCCTGACCGGAGGCTGGGTCAGGCATCTCCTCTGGGCTCCCCAGCCCAGCCCTACCCAGTTTTCAGGACTTTCCCCACTTCCCCCACCCCAACAATGGACCACGGGCTCTGGGAGGGTAAGGATGGGGCTGTTTGGGTCGCTGCTGTGTCCCCAGCATCCCCCAGCACAGGGCAGGTGATCAGGAAATGGATTAAGCGCTAATCACTCACGTTTCTGAGGGTCTGGGAGGAAGGCCAGGTCTTGGCTCTTTGGCACCAACATGGGGTGGCAGCTGGTAGGCAGGGCAGCCCCAGGACAAACAAGGGGATCGATCCCATTACAAAATAGGGGCGGGGCAGAGAAGCAGTCCTCACCTCCGTGGCTCAGCCACTGCCGCACAACTCCAGTGACATCGAAGGACAGCCATTCTGGCGCGTCGCTGGGCGCTAGCAGCCGGTTGCTGAGGTAGCGCCAGGAATCGTTGCTGTATTTCTAGGGGATGATGAATTTGGGGGGGAGACAGTGAGTAGATGGTGCTCCACACCCCCAAGTGCATTGACTGTAACCCCCTCCTTCTGCTCCACCACACAGGCCTCCAGAGAGCCCCTCACACGGTTCCCTCCCAGACATCCACGCTGTGGGACCCTGCGGGAACCCCCCCCCCCCGAGCGGCCCTGGGAGGAGAGGAGGGAGACCCCCGGGCCGGGCGGGGGGGAAGTGGGGATCAAAGCACCTGGCCGGCTCAGCCTCTGCCCTGAGCCCCAGGCCTGAGTTCCCTCACTGGTGAAACGCCAGGCCCCCTTCAGCTTGGACAGCCCACCACACTAAGATCCTCTGAGGACATCCTTTTTTTTTTAAACATTTTATTTATTTATTTGAGAGAATGAGATAGAGAGAGAGCACATGAGAGGGGGGAGGGTCAGAGGGAGAAGCAGACTCCCCGCCGAGCAGGGAGCCCGATGCGGGACTCGATCCCGGGACTCCAGGATCATGACCTGAGCCGAAGGCAGAGGCTTAACCAACTGAGCCACCCAGGCGCCCCCTTCCGAGGACATCCTGAGGTCCACCGAGCGAGCATACAATTCTGCAAATCTGACGCCCTGCCTTCTGAGAGTCTGTAACTTTCTAGGGGCTTATGTTAGAAGTCATTCCAGAACTCCAGTGCTCAGGAGCCCCCGAAGAATTACGCACTCAATGAGCCTGAGAAGTTCTACACGCCCAGGAGTCTGACACGCCCCAAACCCAGATGCTGCCAACGCCTCACACCCCCGTGTGGTGATCCTCTGGGGCCGGGCAGAACACTCCAGGCCCTGGCAGCATAAAGCTGAATTCTCCAGAATCCAAGAAGTTTGACGATCGACCGCATGCCTTTGTTCTAAGAGTCTAACACCCACCCTTGAAACCTTATGTTCCATAGGACATGGATTCTAGGTCACATAGCCTTCTGGACACTCCAGCCCTCCCAGAGGCCCCAGCCTTCCTGGAGACTCGAAATCTTCTAAAACAGAGCTATCCAAGGGAACTTTCTCTGGCGATGGAAATGTTCTTTATCTGTGGCATCCAAAATAGCAGCCGCTAACCACATGTGACTACAGAGTACTTGAAATATGGCCAGTGAGACTGACGAACTGAATTTTCCTTTTACTTAATTTTGGTCAACTTAAATGGCCATGTGAGGCTAGTGATTACCCTATTGGACAGAACGGTCTAAGAGCCTCAGACCTTTCAAGATCCCAGCCTTCCGAGTGGTTACTACCCGAGGGTGCTAGGAGTCTGCAAGTTTCAAAGAGCCCTACGATCCACGGTGTCTACACCTCCGTCCTCCGAAGTTTGTCTCTGCGGACTTGGCAGCCACTAGCTGCCCTTGGCCCCAGCGCCCGGGCACACGCGGCCCCCCCGCCTCCGGGGCTCGGGCCCCCCCACCTGGTACAGCTCCACGTGCTGCTCCACTTTTAACTTGAGCCTCAGCAGGCGCAACTCTGCCCGGGAGAGCAAGACGGGCTCGGGCACTGCTTCTCGGAGCTCCGACGTGTTGAAGAGCATATATATGCTGTGCGGGCTTTTCTTGATTTTCTCATAGATTTCTAGGCGGGAGGAGCAGAGAGGAGGGTTGTCAGGGGTTTGGCGGGGAGCCGGCTGGCACACCCCAAGTCTAAGAGCGTAGGTTCCCGGGCTGACAACGCCGGGTGGGAACCCAACTCTGACACTTTTTAGCTGTGGGACCTTGGGCGAGTGGCTTGCCCTCTCTGGGTTCGTCTCCTCCCTCTGTAAAAGGGGTCTGAACCACCCCTGTCCCCCACCGTCGGTAAAGTGTCCACTCAGGACATGGCTGTAGGGGGCTGCTGTGCTTGCTCAGGCCCCCGCCCCCCAGCACTTGGGAGTCTCAGGTGCGAAATGGGCTCAAGGGCATTTGGACCAGCCCTGGCCTCTGCTGCCTTCCAGCTCTGTGACTTTGGGCAAGTCGCATTCCTTCCCAGAGCCTCACTTTCCAGCTGCTGTTTGGGAATCGGCAACCACATCGAGCTCCCTAACTCCCAACCAGGCTCTCCTCACTGAAGCGCTGCATAACTTTGGGCAAGTGAATTCCACTCTCCAAGCCAGATCCTCATGTGCAAAGCGAGGACCGACCGCGGGGTTATTGTGTGACACGAGAGAGATGTCGCAGGTAAAGCGTGTAGGAGAGCCTGCACATGCGGGGTGCGCTCCTTGGGGTGTGTGTGTGTGTGTGTGTGTGTGTTAAAGAGCGCTCACTATTTGCAGGTGCTGTTCACAACACTTCACAAGGGTTAAGACATTTAAACCTCACAACCAACCACCGCATGAGGAAAAGACGATTATTATACCCATTTTAGAGCTGGGGAAACAGGTCATTTGCCCCATGGTGACGGACGTAGGGAGCTACAGAGCTGGGATTCAAACCCGGGCAGTCTGCTCCCAAAGACTGTGCTCTCAGCCCCTAGGCTAAGCTGCTCCCCTGCTACTGTGACCTTGTTATGATTATTAATTGCTTCCTCTCTTCTCTTCCCTCCCTCAGCTGGTTAGACAAGGCAAAGTTCATTCTAGGGAGGAATGGCTTTGGGCGGGGGAGGGCGGAAGTTAGGAAGAGTGCTTTCTAGTCTAGGAAAAGTTTGGGATGAGCGGACAGGCCAATGACCTTCTAGACTGACTGGGGCACATGCTTTAGGCCTCTGCAGTGGGGGTGCAAAAATGGTGGGGACAGGATCTGATGAGAAAGGGCAGAGGAAGCTCCTTGCATGGGCCCCTGCCCCTACTCCTCCCTACTCCAGCGAGACCAGCCTGGTTCCCCACAAAGAAGTCCTATCTTGACCCAGGGGTTACTCAGCAAACCCCAAAGGAAGGGTGGCGCAGGGGCGTTGAGGGGGGTAAGGGGGGCAGATAGGGAGGAAGGAGAAAGGAAGGGCAGGACCGGTCAGAAGGAGAGATGGAGAAACCGCAGAGACAGGGAGACACGAGGAGCACAGCGAGGAGGCGAGAAAGAGGGAGGAGACAGACAGGAACGGGGAGCCCCACGCATGGGGATGCGGGAGAGACGCAAGGCAGAGATGGGGCAGACACACACAGGAAGAGAGACATAGGGTTTGGGGGGCGAGAGGGAGGCAGACTGGGAGGGGAGACGAGGATGGAAGGTGTCAGTGTTAAAGAAATCTCTACAACGAAGGTGAAGCGGCCACAGAAAAGGTGAGGCCGAGAGATGGGTGGGGAGGGGCGTCATGCGGCTGGAGCTGCAAACTAGGCGCACGCAGGGCCCGGGGACCCACAGGTGCACCACCCAAGGCAGAGAGGGCAAGCGGGGGGGCCGCCCCCAAACCTCCCGGCCCCAAGGGACACCTGGGTCCCCGCGTGGGCGCCGGGGGGGCGGGCCCAGCGGCAGCCCCGCCCCGAGCTGGGGTGAAGAGGACTGGAGGCGCCGCCGCCGCCGCGAGGGCGGGGACCCGACCTGCCCGGTCTCGCCCCAGGCTCCGCGCGCGATCCCCGCCCCCCGGGCACGGGAAGGAAAGGGAAGGGAGGGCGAGGCGGCCGGACGCTGGGGTTTCCCCAGCCTCCCCGAGAGGAACTGGGACTCTGGGGTCCAGACTCTCCCCCTTCAGCTCTGCAGGGTCCTCCTCCCCCCCCCTTCCGGGAGGGCAGGCTCCTCCCTCCGCGCGTGGCACCCACGTGGGGCTCCCTCACCCCGACCGAGTCAGTTTTCTCACTCGGATCTTGCAGAGTCGCACCCATCCACCTCTCCCCCTAAGGCTCGACTCCTCACTCAGCCCACTTGCTCCCCTCCCGCGGCGTGGGGGGCTCGCGGCTCCCAGCAGGGCACTGTTCGTACGGTTCCCCCCTTTCTCATGCTTGTCTCCCCTCTCTCTAAACCCCTTCCCACCACCCAGTATTCTAGGTGTCTTGGGGGCTCGCTTCCCCCGCTGGGCTTGCTCCTCTCACGTCCCTATGCCAAATACTCGGGGCACCTCGCGCGCATCCCCGGCGCCCCCCTGGGGTCTCCGCTGCTCTCCGACCTCCCCCCAACCCACGACCTCGGGTCCCCTTTTCCCCCGCATGTATCAGCCCCCTCGCCGCCTCTCTGTGGGCCTTCCCCCAGTCCCGCGTGTTCTTCGCGCACGCTGCAAGCGGGTCCACTCTCCACTTTCCCGGCACCTCCGGGGTTCGCGTCACCTAGTTTTCCTGTCCTTCTTGAATTTTCTCGCCTCGTGAGCCCTGAGCTCTGGGTCAGCTTTCCCCACTGCCTCTCCTTTCTCAAATGCTGGGGTCTTCGCTTCTCCCAAAGCGGGCTCCCTCTCTGCAGCCCTCACCCCACGACTCCCCAAACTCTAGTGTCGGGTGGAGAGGGAAGTCTTTCTACCCCTCCACCCCCCAATCGCTTCTCTCCCTCTAGGGAACTGCCCCCACGATCCCGCATGTTCCCATGGCCCTCTTCTAGAAGCGGTCCACCTCGCTCACTAGCTCCTCGTCTTCAAGGGCCAGATGCCTGGTGGTGGGGCGGGGGGGGGGGGCGGTAGGGAGCTCAGTCCTATCCACTTTGAGAGCCCCCTCCCGCGTTCCCGGCAACCCCGGGGGTCCTCTTCCTCTAGCCAGTTTCCTCTGCCAGTAATTTCCTCCCCGTGACCCCTGCGCTCCGGCGCCCCCTGGGGGCTCCCCTCCAGGGTCCCCGGCCCCTCGGAGCTCACTGTTGCTGTTTTCCACCATTAGCACGCGGGTGACCTCCTTGGCGTAGTAGTCCGCCTCAGGCTCGGGCTCCGGCTCGGCGCTCTCCCCCGCCACCCGGTCGCGGGTGCTGTTGTAAAGGGCCAGCACAGCCTCGGGCAGCGGGCCGGGCGGCACCTCCCCCTGGCTCGGGGGGCTGGCGAGCCGCAGCTTGGACAGGATCTGGCCGCGGATGGCCTCGATGCGCTTCCGCTTCACCAGTTCCATGTCGATGGTCTTGCAGGTGGACAGTCCGGCGGCCGGCCGGCCAGGCGTCAGCACTAGTAGCCACAGCAGCGGCAGCAGCAGCGGCAGCAGCCGCAGCCCGGAGGGCGGCATGGGGGAGGCGGCGCCCCCGGCACTGCCGAGAGCGCGAGCCGGGCTGGGGTGGGAAAAGGGAGGCCCCGCCCCGACAGGGGCTGGGGGTCTCCCGAAGAAAGGTAGGAGGGTCGGGGTGGGGGTGGGGGAGCTGATGCCCTCGGGGAGAAGGGAGCGGAGGTGGACGGGAGGCTCTGATGGGTGGTTTCTCGGTATCCCAAGGAAAAAAACCGAGATGGGCGAGATCTGGTACCAGAGGTGGGTGGTCTTGAGTAGGGGAGTTGAGGCAGGTCTGAGAGTGATCCCGTCTCCCGGATCCCGGAGGAGAAGGGTCCTTGGATGCGCGGGGGCTCGGGAGAGAGGCTGCGGGTGGGGGGAGCGGCGTGCAGGGGGGTGCGCCCGAGGTCTGGGGTCAGGTCTTCGCGGGAGTCCGGGTTGGCGGCTCCTGAGGGCTGGTCCGGAATGGGGGCGCCTGGGGGGGACGCCGTGGAGGGGGCAGGGAGGGAGCGAGCGGCCGAGGCGGTGGTGGAGGCGGTCTGGGGTCCCCGAGTCCTGCCTCCTGGCGGGGCAGCGCCGCGCCAATCGGTCCCCGCGCCTCCGGCTCCCAGCGGCAGCGGAAAAGTCTCAAAACTTTTTTTCCTCTTCTCCCAACCAGCTCGTCCCTCCTCCCGCTCCTCCTCCCCCTCCTCCCCGCAGTGGCGGCGGCGGCGGCGGCGGCGGCGGCGGGGGCGGCGGCGGCTCGTCTCCGACTCTGGGGCCTCGGGCTGCTCCTCGGCGGCTCCTTCCTCCGCTCCCGGCCGAGGCCGGCCCGCGGGCGGCTCCGAGCCGGGGGGTGCCCCGGAGGGGGCGTCCCCCCTGCCCCCGGCCGGGGGCCTCGCTGTCTGGCGGATCCGCGGCGGGAGGAGGGGGTGGGACGGCCCGGGGCGCGAAGGGCGGCGGCGGCGGCGGCGGCGGCGGCGGGGACCGGCTGGGGCGGCGGGGGGTTTTGAATCCGCCCCGGCCCCACCCAGGAAGCGCGCGGGGCGGGGGCGGCCCCCAGGGGGAGGACATGCGGGGGGGCCGGGCCACCGTCCTCATCTCGCGTGGGCGGGCTCCGAGGGGGGTCCCTTAAGCCCCGGGGGGAGGGGGCGGGCACCCCGGCTCCGCCCCGCGAACGGGGTGCTGCCTCCTGGCGGCCGAGCGCGACCACAGCGGGCAGGCGGGTTGCGTGTGGCTCAGAGGGCTGCGCGGGGTCACGGAGGGAATGAAGACCTGGCGGGGAGGGCTCACTCAGAGGTTGGGGACACCGGGTCCGGGGGTGGGGGGGAATCAGAGAACGGGGACCCCAGCGGACAGAGAGTGGGAGGCTGGGGAAGAGGGTCAGCCAGAAGACGGGGGTCCCAGTGGGGAGAGGGGCACAGAGAAGGGAGAAGCCCCAACGGGTGGGGTCCTGAGAGGGGCACCCAGAGTGGGGAGGGGGGCAGAGGCTGAGGCAGAGGATGGGGGAAGTAGGAGTGTCAGAAAGGGGGGGCCTGAAGGAGGGTGTCAGCGGGAGGATAGGGCACAAGACATCTGACCGAAGAAGGAAGTCAGGAAGGCACCCACACCTGTAAGAACTGCTCTCCTTTATTGAGCACTTCCGTGGGCCCAGCAGCCTCTTCTCCCCCAGCACCCTGCCGCCCCACACGCTTCCTGCCCCCGTTTTACAGATGGGCCAACTGGACCTGTGGGGGCAGCCACTGGGCTGGAGGTGCTCGCCGGGACAGAAGCCACAGTGGTCGCTGGCTGGGGTCAGACCCGACAGCGTCCCGAGCCCCCGCTTCGGAGCCCTGGGCCATGCGGGCCCTGGACAGGCGCGCAGGGCTGGGGACAGGGGCCTGCCCTCGGGGGCACGGTCAGCACTGGACGCCGTAGCGGTCAAAGTGGCGCAGCAGTAGCCCCAGCTCCAGGTGCACGAGGCCGCTGGCCACCGTGCGCAGGCGGTAGCGGTCCGCTCCGCTGTACACGGCGTCCCCGTGCAGCAGCTGGGGGCCGCCACCCACGAAGGCCCGGGCCAGCTGCTCGCGCCAGGGGCCCAGGGGCCGCCATGTGGGGCAGTGCAGCTGGTGGCTGCCGGGACTGCTGGGCACGTGGCAAAAGCCGTAGCCCGCAAGCTGACAGCGGCCGAAGCCGTCCTGGGACCACACCTGGAGGTGGAGCCGGGGCCAGCCTGCAGGATGGGGAGGGAAGGAGGAAGGAAATTTCGGAGAGGTGGAGTAGCTCGGTCTCCCTGTCCCGGATCCCCACCTCCTCGATCTCCACAGGTCCCCGCTGGGGTGTCTGCCCCCGCCCCGGCCTTCTCTCTGGCCGCCCATTCACAAGGGAGCTTTCTGAATCTGTGGTCCTCCCCTGCTGAAAACCCTTCCAGGGCTCCCCAGTGCCCTCAGGAGAAGTCCAACCTCGACATTCCAGGCCCTCTGGACCTGGCCTCAGCTGACATCCCTTTCTACGGCCTCTTCTTCTGGGTCCCCAGATCAGGGCAGCGCAGTCCCGAGGTGAAGGCTTTGGGCCTAGTCCCGGACACCTCCCTTCTTCCCTCACAGTGGCCCACTCTGTGCGCCCTGGGCCCAGGGCCTTCCTTCTTGCCCCGCCAATGCACCGTCCACCTGGCAGCTGGAAGCATCTTTCTCCCGCTTCCTTAGGTTTCTCACGCTCCTTAGAACATGGTTCAGCTCCTCAACCCGGTAGGCAAAGCCCTTGGAGATCTGGCCCCATTTCACCCTCCTTTCTGTGCCCCTCTGTGCTAGGCCCTATTCTAGAAGCTGGGGACACAGTGGTGAACGGAGCAGACAAAAATTCCTGACATCCTAGACAACGAATGTAGTAAATAAGCAAATTACAGGGTATGTCATATGGTGATCACCGCTCTGGAGAAAAATAAAGCTGGGTATGGTGGGGGTGGGGATGCAGTTTTAGAAAGTGGGTGAGCAAGGGAAGCTTCACTGAGAAGGTGACATGTGGGCGAATGCTTAAAGGAGGGAAGGGTGCGGGCCATGTAGACGGACATCTAGGGAAGAACACCCAGGAGAGGGAGCAGCCGGTGCAAAGGCCCTGAGGTGGGAGCTGCAGGGTGGGGCCGGTGTGGCTGGAGCAGACTGAGAGACGGGGAGGGAGAGGAGGGGACAGGCCAGATTCCACGATCCACGATGAGGCTTTGGCTTTTACCCTGAGTAAGATGCGGACCGTGGAGGGTTCTGCATGGGGGAGGAATGTGACCCAACCTGGGTGTTCACAGAGGGACCGACTCTGGGGGCAGGGTGGGAGCACAGGGATGAGGTTGCTGTAATTGTCCAAGTGAGAGGTGAGGGAGGGCAGACCAGGGTGCCCGGGGAGAGAAGTGGGGGGATTTAGGATACATTTGAAAGGTAGAGCCAAAGGGATTTCCTGATGGGCAGAATGGGGGGTGAGGAAAGAGGAGGCAAGGTTGGGGCCCACACTGGAGGATGTGGGGTCTGCAGAGCTGAAGGACAGCCGCCAGAAGGATCTTTTAAAATTGATATCTGACTTGTGAGTCACATGTTGTGACTCCCCAGTGCCTTCAGGAGATGGCCTCAGCTCCATGGCCCGTCCCCTGTCCCCTGCCACCTCACCCCTGGCCCTCCTCTTATTCACCCTCAATCCTCCAAATGCCCCTGGCTCACTTTCCCTTTTGGGCCTTTCACACACAGCTCTCTGCCTAGAACCCGCTTCCGTCCCTCGGGCTTATCAGTTCCTACTAGCCCTTCATGGCAAAGCTCAAATATCCCCTCCTCCAGGAAGCTCTCCCTGAACTCCCTGGCAGTCAGACATCTCCTCTGGGCTCCCCTACCCTTTAGGATCCCCCCGCAAGCCCACTTTGAGCTGCCCTGTCTGGGGACAGCTCTGTCTCTCCCAAGGGGATGGTGAACCCCGTGAGGACAGGGCTGGGGGGGGGTTGCTGTCTCAATCACCAACATTTCCAGGGCATCACCCAACACAGGCGGGGCACAGGGCAGACACTCAGTAAATATTATTTGTATTGTTGAAATACATGGCATGTTTACCTAGGCTATTTCCTAGAATCCACTCCTCTCCAGTGATTTAAATTTTCCACGAGAAAAGGTTTTCTGATACCCTTCCTCCCCCGCATACTCGTTTCCCCTGTGAGCAGCTGAGCCGAGCCTGCAGAACAGAAGGGCAACCAGCCTGCCTCTCTCCCTCATAACCCAGTCCCAGCTTCCTCCTGATGGAAGACTCCTGTTTGTCTCTTTGCTAATATAATCCCCATTTTACACCTCCCTTCTCTCCCTGGTCCCCACCTTCCCCTCGCCCCCTGCAGCCCTGGCCTCTGGCCTCATCCTACACACTCCAGAGCCAGCCAGCAGAGATGCCAGCTCAGCCTCTCCGGGGCCAGGTCTGGCCAGGAAAGGGACCCAAAGGGCCCAGGGAACAGGGGTGGGACTTGGTGTTCCAAGTGCTGCTAGCCCCCCTCCCCTCAGCCTGGCCCGGGGCTCATGCAGGGAACCTACCTTGGAGGCCTTTGGTGGCGAAGTGCAGGTCGATGGGGTGGGACCAGTAGGCCATGTCCCCTACTTGGGGGGTGTCCACCTGTGTTTGGCCCTCCCGCACGCCCGACAGGAGCTTCCATGCCGCCCCTGCAGGGAGGGACGGGAAGCAGACATCAGGAAGGGGAGGACAGTGGGGTTGGAGGACCCTGTCTCTCCCTGGCAGGGGGGTCAGGGGTTATAAAGTGTGGACTCAAGGGGCGCCTGGGTGGCTCAGTCGTTAGGCGTCTGCCTTCAGCTCAGGTCATGATCCCAGGGTCCTGGGATCGAGCCCCGCATCGGGCTCCCTGCTCGGCGGGAAGCCTGCTTCTCCCTCTCCCACTCCTCCTGCTTGTGCTCCCTCTCTCGCTGTGTCTCTCTCTGTCAAATAAATAAAATCTTTAAACAACAACACCACCACCAAAGTGTGGACTCAAGAGCCAAATGTCTCGGTTCAAATCCTGGTACTACTTCACCCTGCCTGTGCAACCTCAGGCGAGTTACTGGTCTCTGCCTTGGTCTCCCCTTCTGTAAAATGGGTGCATAAGGATGCATCCCTCATGGTTTTGTGAAAAGATTAAATGAGCCAATACACAGAAAGCTCTTAGGACAGCGTCTGGGGCACAGTGATTACTGAGTAAGTGCTGGATAGCATTTTATTACTCTTCTCAGCCCATGTTAGAGGCCTCGTCCAAGGACTAAGATGGGGCCGAGGGTGTCCTTCAAGAGCTCCGGCACATGGTGAAAGGTGCGTAGTAATAGCAATCCTCCCGGGGCTGATAATAATAGCGAAAGAAAGTCAGACGCTGTGCTAAGCGCTTTATCCATGAATTCATTTAATCTGCCCTCTGGGATTTTTAATCCCCCCCACCCCCACTTTAGTCTCCCCTCGGGAGCCCACAAGGCCCTGCATGGCCTGACCTGTGCGCCTGTCCTGAACTCACCTCCCACCATTCTCCCCATCCCTCACCACCCTCTAGCCTCGCTGGCCCGATTTCTGTTCCCCTCCTCAGGGCCTTTGCACTGGCTTTGGCCTCTGCCCAGAAGGTTCTGCTCCTGGATGTGCCCGTGCCTGGTTTTTTCTCATCCTTCAGGGATCAGTTCAAGTGTGCCACCTCTCACAGAAGGGTGCTCCCTCACCCTCCTATCCGAATGCTAGTCCCTGGCACGTCATCTCCTCTCATTTTTTCCCTGAGCTCATTTTCTTATCTGCTTTTTAAAATTTCTGTCTCCTCTACTTGGGAGCCCCAGGAGAGCACCCCTCTTGCACACTGCTGGGTCCCCAGGACCTCAAAACTCTGATCTTCTTACACAGAAGGTGCTCAATAAATGTTTGTTGGACAAATAAGTGCTCCTAGGAGGTGGATGCTAATATAATCCCCATTTTACAGGTAAAGAAACACTCTGAGGGTGCCTGGGTGGCTCAGTTGGTTAAGCGACTGCCTTCAGCTCAGGTCATGATCCCAGGGTCCTGGGATCGAGTCCCACATCAGGCTCCCCCTGCTCTGCGGGGAGCCTGCTTCTCCCTCTGCCTCTGCCTGCCATTCCCCCTGCTTGTGCTCTCTCTGTCAAATAAATAAATAAAATCTTAAAAAAAAAAAGTTTAAAAAAAAAAGAAACACTCTGAGAAGGAAAGTTACTTGGCCATTTATTCCATGAACACTTACTTCACACCTGCTGTGTGCCAAGCACGGTTGTCCATGCTGGGCACAGCAAGAACATGGCTGACCACTGTCCCACGGTGATGTTGGACTCAAACTGTGCTTTCTCTGACTGCAGGGCCCAAGCCCTTGATCTGGCTGCCCCTGAGTTCTCTGCTGGATTAACTGTCCCCCCCACCAAGGGCCCCCTGAAATAATAAAAATCATGTCGGCTATCGCTCCCTTCTGGGCCAGGTGAGGAAAGTACCAGGCCTCGAGTCAGGCTCTTCACATACAAGATTTCCCAACATCCCTCTGAAAGATAAATATTCCCACTTTACAGATGAGGAAGAAACTAAGTCTGACTCCAGAGCCTGCCTCTTATCTGCTCAGCTACAGGACCCCCTCCCCTTTCCCCGGGAATCTCAGCCACCATCCTACCTACCGGTGAAATCGCAAAGGACCCAGGACCTCCAGAGATGACAATGGCAAGAGCCATTTTGTGAGTGTTTACTCTACGTGGGGCAGCACCCCCAAGGCTTTCCCAACAGAACCCCATCCAGTTGTTCCACAAGCCAGGCAAACACTTACTGGGCCAGGCCCTCTCCTCAGTGCTGTTGCTATTCATTTGGCCCTCGAGACAAGCCCATGAAATGAGCGCTGTTATTATTCCCATTGTACAGACAGGCAAATCAAGGCAAAGACGAGTGCCCAAGGCCACACAGCTAATATGCAGCTTCAAACTCAGGCAGTCTGCTCTTAACCTCAACACTCTACTGCTGCTTGGCTGCTGTTGGCTTCATTTTTAGACATGGAAACAGAGGTCAAGTCCAAAGGGCACCAATCACTAGGGGAGGGAGTTAGTGTTTGAGCCCAGATCTGGCGGCCTAGGGCCCTACCCGTTCCACTGGATGCTATGCTGCCTCTGATGGGGAGGCATGAAAACTGGGGGCCCCGCAGTCTCTCCTGGGCTTGTGTGCATGAACATGGATGACTGATCGGAAGGGGTCCCTATTCTCACAGAGAATTATGAATACAGGAGGGTGGCCTCTCCTCTGTAAATCTGGGATGGAAACCCATTTTACAGTCAGAACTCAATAAAGCAAAGAATGAAGATGAGGGAGGGACCCAGGGCACACCTAAGTCCAGTGGGGTTAGGCTGGCTAGTGTTTTGAGGATTGGGAGTGTGTGTGGGGGGGGGGGGGGAGGTGTCTATCCCCACATCGTTGGGGGCCGTGTGTCCAGAGATGGGGAGCCGGAGCCCCCAGAGAGATGGGATGGGAAGAACAATGTGCGTTTCACATTGTCAGAGTATGGTCATGGCTAGGAGTCCCGGGAGCCAATGGAAGATGAGGGTCAGGGATTAGGCCAGGGGGGTGAAGGAAGGAGGGTAGAAATTCTGGGCTGGGGGTATGGGTGGGGAAGTGAACCAGGCCCAGGAATACCTGTGTGGACGCCCCACTTGCAGAAGAGGCTACTTTCTGAGAAACCGGTGGCCCCCATGATCTGCCCGATCACGTGCACCTCAGCCATGGCCCTGAGGGAAAAATGTAATCACACAAGTCAGTGTACTATTATCTCCAACTTGACAGATGGGAAAACTGAGGCCTACCAAGTTAACTAGCATTCCCAGCTAGTTTCGTCAAACTACTGAGGTTGCAGTCTTAACCACGATGCTGACCGCCTCCCCAGGAGAGCCCCGGAAAAGTGAGGGCGGTGGGCTGAAGTCTGGGAGTTGGCGCCTAACTACCCGCCTCTAAAACAACTTCTTGCTTTTGCTCAGCGCGGCGGAAAACCCCGCCCCAAGGGCCTGTGGCCACGCCCACACGCATAAAGCTCCGCCTCTTCGCGTCTGACCACCGACTACCAAGAAGCGCATGCGTCTTAAGTGCAGGGCTGCCTTAGCCCCGCCTCTAAGCCCGCGCATGCGTTATTCCTACCTCAGAGCACCTAACGGTTAGGTGGGGGGAAGAGGTAGCAGGGATTGCAGTTCATGGGCCTGACCTTTCGCTCTCTCAGCGGACGCCGACTTCCTAGGCTTGGCTCGCGCCTCTCCCAGGATCTTCCTGGAAGCGAGGGACCTGAGGCGCCGATACCTCCGAGGCTGTGCCCGCCTTCGGGATCCCTGCTTGTTGCTGGGGCAACAGCAGCCTCCTCTCCTAGTCTGGCCCCCGCCCTGCGGGCCGCTAATTGGCCCTAGCAGCCTGGGGGCGGGGCTAAGATGTGATGGACGTTTTCTCTCCCCTCTCTCTCCATTTTGGGAAAAGCGTCTCTCCAAACACGACTCGTGGTTCCGCCATTTGGGGCGTGGTCCGGCAGCTGCCATCTTGAGTGTGGCTGAAGAGGCTTGCTCGCCAACTACTGCTGCGGGACACCTTCCTTACTAAGTAATGGAAGCCCTCGACGCTGTAAGCCTCCCGAAACGCTCTCCCAGCCGGGACCACAAATCAGAGATTTGAGCCGGGACCAAGGGGGAGGCTCCCTGTGGTCATTGCGTGCATCCCCATTTCTTACCATGAAAAAAAAAAAAATCCTTCCTCTTTCAGAGAGACTCAAGTTTGGGAGGGGGTTTTCCTTCCTTTTTTAGAGTTTCCCGTGGCTCCTCAAGTAATGATAAATGTCACTTCCTTCTCCGGAATACGGCCCAGTTCACTATTAGTAATGATTCTGATCAAGGGGGGGGGGGGGGGCGGGGGGAAGGGGGTTGAGAAATGAGGAACTGAGGCTCCTCTTTATCTGCAGAAAATCTGGTTCTTGAAGGCTGGACTCTGCCGGTAACTTGTCATGTGACCCTGCACGACTCCAGGCCTCCGTTAACTCATCCGTGTAATGGGTGCAAGTAGAGTGACTGAGTCAGAGGCGCTGACACATTCTGATGTCCTGAGCAGTGTGCCTTCTCCACCCTCTAAATCCACTTGAACCCTAGTCCGAATTCCTCCAGCCCAGACCACGAGTCCAAAGGAAACTCATTTTCCTACTTTTTAGCAAAATGGGACTACACAAGTTAGAGTCACCACCTCAAAACTACAGGGAGGGAGAGTGGCTGGGGGGCTCAGTCAGCTAAGCGTCTGCCTTGGGCTCAGGTCATGATCCCCGGGTCCTGGGATCCAGCCCAGCATGGGGCTCCCTGCTCAGCGGGGAGCCTGCTTCTCCCTCTGCCCCACCTCCCCCACTCATTTTCTCTCTCTCTCTGTCAAACGAAGAAATAAAATCTTCAAAATTACAGGGAGGGGGCAACATTTTAATAGGATGGTATTTACGTAAATAAAATAATTCAATAAAATAATTTCACTAAGAGAGATATTTGAAAGCTACCATTTAGCGAGTGTTTTTTCTGTGCCAGACCCTGTAAACTGAACGTTTTACACGCATGATTTTGTTTAATCCTCAGACATCCCACAGGGTAGTTAATATTATCAGCTTTATTTAAGATGAAGAAATAAGGGCCTGGGTGGCTCAGTCTGCCTTCTGCATCTGCCTTCTGCTCAGATCATGATCCAGGGGTCCTGGGATCGAGCCCCACATCGGGCTCCCTGCTCAGCGGGGAGTCTGCTTCTCCCTCTCCCACTCCCCCTGCTTGGGTTCCCTCTCTCGCTGTGTCTCTATCAAATAAATAAGTAAAATCGTTAAAAAAAAAAAAAAGATGAAATTAGGGCAACATCATTTGCCTTAGGCCAAATTGACTATAGTTCTATCTAACTCTGTCACTAAACCTTATGTACTTTTTTTTTTTTTTTTAAGATTTTATTTATTCATTTCTCAGAGAGAGAGCTCACAAGCAGGGGGAGCTGGAGGATGAGGGAGAGGGAGAAGCAGGCTCCCCGCTGAGCAAGGAGCCCGACGAGGGACTTGATCCCAGAATCTTGGGATCATGACCTGAGCCAAAGGCAGAGGCTTAACTGACTGAGCCATCCAGGTGCCCCTAAACCTTCTGTTCTTAACATCTCTGCTGTACTTCCTTCCTTGAATGCATGTCTTTCAGTTTTCAAAGGAATATGGAGGTTGTGTCTGGGTGTGATCCAAGACTCCATCACTTCCCACATCCAACCAGTCAAGTGCTGTCAGTGCTCCTTCATTTCTTTGTAAAGATTTATTTATTTTAGAGAGAGACAGCATGGGTGGGGGGAGGGGCAGAGGGAGAGAGAATCCCAAGCCTACTCCACGCTGAGCAAGGAACCAGAGGCAGGGCTCTGTTGGAGGACCCTGAGGTCATGACCCGAGTCATGAGTTGGACCCAAGAGCCGGAGGCTTAACCAACTTGCCACCTAGGCTCCCTAGTGCTCCTTCTTAAATATCTTCTCTTTAATTGGTTTTCTCCCTACTGGTTGATTTTAGTGATTACGAAAATGGTTCCCAGGTCAACTACCTGGATTTAAGTCTCGGCTCTGCCCCTTCTGTGTGACCTATAGCCTCTCTGTACCATCGTTTTCTTTTCTGTAACGTGAGGATGAATGATGGGACCCAACTTGTTGGACTATCGTCAGGACTGGATGACTTAATGTATGAAGCTGTTTTAAACTGTGCCTATAGATTTTTTCTTTTTTCTTTTTTTAAGAAAGCGCAATGTCCAAATGTGGGGCTCAAACTCATGACCTGGAGATCAAGAGTGACATGCACTTCTGACTGAGCCAGCCAGCGCCCCTGTCCACAGATTCTTTGATATGCTTGTTTTCTTCTTCTTTTTTTCTTTCTTTTCTTTCTTTATAAAGATTTTATTTATTTTTTAGAGAGCGAGCGAGAGAGAAACAGCATGAGAGGGGAGAGGGTCAGAGGGAGAAGCAGGCTCCCCGCTGAGCCGGGAGCCCGACGTGGGACTCGATCCCAGGACCCTGGGACCATGACCCAAGCCGAAGGCAGACGCTTAACCATCTGAGCCACCCAGGTGCCCTCTTTCTTTTTCTTTTATTATTATTATTATTTTAGTTTCTATTTCTTTAAGTAATATCTACACCCATGTAGGGCAAGACTCTCATGCTCTTCTGACTGAGCCAGCCAGGCGCCCTGAGATGCCTTCTTTCGATACGTGGAAGCTAATTCCTTTCCCCCTGGATTATGGGCTGCACTTAAAACTTGCTTCTGGCCAATACAGCATGACACAGGTGTTGCTCTGCGACTTCCAAGACTAGGTCATAAAAGGCATTGAAGCTTCCTCCTTGCTCTTTCTCTTGGGTGGCTCCCTGGGAGGGAGGTCAGCCACCAGGTTGTGACAGCAGAGAAGCAGCCAATGGAGAGACCCGGAAGGGGACAAACTGGAGCCTCCTGCCAACAATGCCAGCAATCCACGTTGGAAGCAGATCTTCCAACACCAGTCAGATCTTCAGATGACTGCGGCCCTGGCCGGCATGGGACACCTGGAGTTAGAGCCACCCAGCTTTGGGCGCCTGGCTGGCTCAGTCGTTAAGCATCTGCCTTCAGCTCAGGTCATGATCCCAGGGTCCTGGGATTGGGTCCCGCATCGGGCTCCCTGCTCAGCAGGGATTCTGCTTCTCCCTCTCTGTCTGTCTGCCGCTTCCCCTGCTTGTGCTCACTCTCTCTCTCGCTGTCAAATAAATAAAATCTTAAAAAAAAAAACAAACCACCCAGCTAAGCCACTGCCAGATCCCTGACCAGCAGAAACTATGTCAGATGATAAATGTTTGTTTTAAGCCACTAGGTTTTGGGGAATGATTTGTTATGGGGCAATAGATAACTAATACAAATACGTAATAACTCTAGGACGGTACCTAGATTTAGGTGTGATAAATGTTTGCTATTAGTTAATTTTTTTTAAAGATTTTATTTATTTCTTTGAGAGAGAGAGACACCACGAGAGAGGGAACACAAGCAGGGGGAGTGGAGGAGAAGCAGGCTTCCCGCCCAACAGGGAGCCCGATGCGGGGCTTGATCCCACCTGGGATCGTGACCCCAGCCGAAGGCAGACGCTTAATGACTGAACCACCTAGGCGCCCTGCAAACTGAATATTTAGTTATTTTTTACTTTTTATTTTTAAATTTTAAACGAACTGTGGTAAAAGATACATAACATAAAAGTTACCATTTTAGCCATTTTTAGGTGTACAGATCTGTGGCATTAAGTCCATTCACATAAATGTGTAACCAATCTCTACAACTCTTTTCATCTTGCAAAACTGAATCTCTGTGCCCATGAAGGAACAATGTCCCTGGGGTACCCAGATGGCTCAGTCAGTTAAGCATCCAACTCTTGGTTTCAACTTAGGTCATGATCTCAGGGTCATAAGATGGAGCCCTGCACTGGGCTCCACATTAGGCGTGGAGCCTGCTTAAGATTTTCTCTCTCCCTCTCCCTCTGCCCCTCTCACCCCCCCACCCCTGGTCTCTCTCTCCCCCTTTCTAAAATAAATCAATAAATAAGTAATAAAAATAAAAACGTCCCAAGATGATGCTTTCTGATGGTTGCCAGAGGGAAGGGGCCTGGGGGATGGGCGAGCTGCGTGAGGGGAAGTGAGAGAAGGAGGCTTTCAGTTGTGGAATGAATGAATCAGGGATGGAACATGCAGAATAGGGCGTATGGTCAATGATATTGTCATGGCGCCGTGGGGTGACAGATGGTAGCTACACCTGTGGTCAGCATAGCATAAGGCATAGTGAAGTTGGGTCACTATGTTTATACCTGAAACTAACGTAACACTGTGTGTCAACTATACTTTAAAAAGCCAAAAAAACTAAAAAACTAAAAAAAAACTAAACTAAAAACAAACAGGGGTGCCTGGCTGTCTCAGTCAGTGGAGCTTGCGACTCTGGATCTCAGTGTCATGACTTGGAGTCCCACATTGGGCTTACTTAAAAATATATTAAATAGGGCGCCTGGGTGGCTCAGATGGTTAAGCATCTGCCTACGGCTCAGGTCATGATCTCAGGGTCCTGGGATCGAGTCCCGCATTGGGCTCCCTGCTCCTTGGGAGCCTGCTTCTCCCTCTGCCTCTCTCTCTCTCTCTCTCTCTGTCATGAATAAATAAATAAAATCTTTAAAAATATATATATATATATATATATTAAATAAACAAACAAACAAACTACAAGCAAAAACCAACAACACCCCCGCCCCCCAATCTTTCCAGGTCCTGGCAACCACCATTCTGCTTTCTTTTTTTTTTTTTAAGATTTTATTTATTTATTTTGACAGAGAGAGACAGCGAGAGAGGGAACACAGCAGGGAGCCGGATGCAGGGCTCGATCCCAGGACCCTGGGATCATGACCTGAGCCGAAGGCAGACACTTAACGACTGAGCCACCCAGGCGCCCCACCTCTCTGCTTTCTGTCTCTATTAATACGACTATCCGGGTGCCTCACAGAGGTGGAATGGTTGAGCAGCTGTCCTTTTATAATGTCCTCATAGTTAGTCCATCTTGTCACGCACGTCCTAATTTTCTCCCTTTTTGTTTTATTTAATCATTTTTTTAAAGTAGGCTCCACACCCAACGTGGGGCTTGAACTCACAACCCTGAGATCAAGAGTCGCACGCTTTACTGACTGAGCCAGCCAGGCGCCCTGGAATTTTCTTCCTCTTTTTTAAGGCTGGATAATAGGTACCCCATTTTCTTCATCCAGTCATCTGTTGATGGACCCTGGGGTTGCTTCCATCTCATGGCTCTAGTGAATAACACTGCTCTGAACATGGCTGTACAGATGTCTCTTCAAGACCCTGCTTTCAGCTCTTAGGGGTACCTACCCAGAAGTAGAACTGCTGGGTTATATGGTAATTCTATTTTTAATTTTTGGAGGAACTGCCATACTGTTTTCCATAGCGACGGTATGTAGTGTTTTTTATCTTGCTTTTTCCCCTCAGTGATACATCTTAAGAAGTGACCCAGGTCAGTCTGCAGAGATCCAACTCACTTTAAAAAAAACTGTTTTGAAGTATAATCTATGTCCAGAAAAGTGCATAAATCATAAGTGAACAACAGCTGGATTAAATTCCAGAAACTAACCACACCTGATAATCAGAGGTCAGCTCAAGAGAAGAACATGACCTTTCCTCAGAGTGCCCCCGAGGGTAACGACTAACTGGACTTCTACCAACATGGATTACTTTTGCCTGGTTTTGAATTTTATATAAATGAAATCACACCGTACACACTGTTTTGTGTCTCCCGTCTTGTGCTCAGCATTTCGATGGTGAAACTCACCCACACTGTTGCACGTGGCTGTGGATCTTTCCTTTTCTTTGCTGTATAGTTTTCTTGGTAGGAAGATGCTACAACTTATTTACCCATCCATCGGATGGAGATTTGCCTTGTGGGGGACATATATTCACATCTGGTTGGAATGGAATTTCTGGGTCATCGGATATGCCGAGCGATAGTAGAAAGTGCTCCAAGATTTGGTGGAAAACCGATGCCCCCCGCCCCCATTTCCTACAAATATGTACTGAAGGGCTACTTTGTGCCAGGCACTGTTCCAGGCCCTGAGGCAGAGCAGTGAACAAAAGCGATCAGATCAAATCCCAGCCCTCCTGAAGCGGATACTGATGGGGGGAGGATTCAGACTACAAACAACAGAAGTATAGACTATGTTTCGTAGTGATAAGCTGGATGAAAAAACAACCAGAGCCTGGTTAAGGAGCTAGTGACAGGTTATCTCTCCCAGATAAAACAACCCCGCTCCAGGTCCCTCTCATCTAGCCTCCAGTGGGTCTCCCCGCCTGTCGTCTGTCAGAAACTTTGGCTGAGCCAAGTGCACTTGCAGACACCATCTGCTCTCCCCCGGAGTGGGGCCCGTGCCAACTCCAGCGTCTGGACTCTTGGCACGGAGCCCTGGAGCCCTGGAGCCCTCGAGCGAGGGAACTCTGGCCAGCCCCACGTCGGGAGGGGAATCCTCCAGTTTGGCTGACTGGGTTGGCTGAGATGGAGGGCCTCTGGGAAGGAGAAGGCGGTGTAAGCCGGGTGGGCTCGGTGAGGGAGGGGTGAGGAGGGTCCCTTATTCAGACTGACAGAGCCAGTACCGCATAATGATATCCCTCAACATCATCAAATATATTCAGAGTGCCTGCATTTGCCAGGCTTTGGGGAAATGTGGGACATTGGTTATCACACCTGATGTGAGTGCTTTGTGTATGTGATCTACACCGACATCCCCGAGGCAGGGAGTGTGTCGCCCATTTCACAGATGAAAGAGTTAGGGTTCAGAGAGGTGATGCCATCATCCAGAGGTCACACAGCAAGTGCCTTGAAGAGCCTGGAAGGCCAGTCGGGCCTGTGTGGGTCCAAACACTGAGGCATGACAGCCTCTTGTACCACCTGATAACCAGCACATCACCCCTTTCCCGGGCCACTCCCTCCTCTCCCTCCTTTCCCTGGACGCCCCCCCACCCGCCCCGCCACCCCGCCAGCCCCGAATACAGCCCCGGTGTGCAATCTGCGGGTCTTAGGTCCAGTTGTTTACCTCGGCCAAGAGAGCACACGCCTCGGAACCTCAGTTTCTTTATCTGTAAAACAGAGACAGAAAGAGAGCTGCCGAGAAGAGTCAATGCGATGGTGACTAAAGCGTCGCAGGCACCGGCCAGGGGTCCGGCCTTAGTCGGCGCTCAGTGAGCCGGCGGCGTGCGCTCCGCAAGTCCCCAGCCTCTCTGCGCCCGTTTCCTTCTGCGTCCCACAGGACAGTACCTGACGGGGCCTGTTCGGCCGTGCTCAAGAATCAGGGTGTGCGTGCCCATGCACGGCCCCAAGAGCATTGCACCCACCTAGCCGCCGTGGCTGTTATTAGTACAGGGCAAGGAGAGTGGCGGGGTGGAGGCGGGGCCGAGCCAGGAAGGCCCTGGAGAATCGGGGGCGCCCCCTCCTCCTCCCCGCAGCGCTTGGGCCTGGGCTCGAGGCGGGGGCGGGGTGGCAGGGTCCGCCGTCCTCGGAGTCCCTCCGCACCCGCGCTGCGCTGGCTCCCGCACACCTGCGTTGGCAGGGTTTCAGCGCTGGGCGCTGACGTCGGCCTTCAAGGCCCCCTCCCCGGCCGCGGCGGAGGGCGGAGCCGGCCGCCCGCAGCCCCGCCCCCATCCCCGCCCCCGCGCGCTGCGGGCCTGGGGCGCCGAGAGGGGAGCCCAGCGCAACGCGCAGACCCCGCGCCCCCCAGGCCCGGGGTCCCGGGGAGCGCGGGCCTCCCTGAGTTCCGTGCCACCCGCGGGGCGCAGGGTCGGGGCGGGTGTCGGTGCAGGGGCCCAGGAGGTCCCGACATATGGCCGTGGGCGGTGAGTGAGGGGCACAGGTGGGCGGCACGGCCCCTCCGCCGGGTCCTAGTGTTGGGGATGGGGAGGCGAACCCTTGGTGAGGAAATCGGCTCCAGCCAGGTTTGGAATGAGGGCGGGAGGCTTGGGAGGCCCCGGGGGGGATCGTGGGGTGGCAATATTCCTGGTGGTTGAGTGTGTATGAGTGTGGTAGGTTGGGGCTGTTATGGGGGAATGGTGCAGAGGTGGATTCTGGTAAAAGAGGAGCGTAGGGGAGCTGGTGCGTGTGCAGGCAATTGTGTAGCGCCGTGGATGTGGGTGGGGTAGGGGAAGGATGCGTGGACCGGGTGTTTGGGGCAGGTGCGCAAGGGAAGTAAGTGATGGGGTGCTTGCGTGGAAAACCCGTGCTTATGTGTGCAAATAGGGGGTCTGATGCTGGGAGGATTAGGAGTGTGCAAGGGGTCATTTGGGAGGAGTGTGTAAGAAGGTTGGGGGCTCCAGAGGGGTATTTAATGGGAGCTGATGTTGTTCAGGGCAAGTATGCAAGGAGCCCTTTGGGAGATGAGTGCCTGGAGGTGGGGGTTGGGCTTGCCTGGTTGAGTGTGTAGCAGGGGACTTGGGTATTCAGGGTGCAGACTTGTAGGCACAGGGGATGTGTGGTTCATGGGGCAAGTAAGTGTGCAAAGCATGGTTTGGAATAAGTGCGCAACAGGTATGTGGTTTTTGCCCGAGGAGACAGAATCCCAGAACTGAGTATCTAGACCCCGCGAATTCTCTTTGCAACTTGGCCCAGCTTTTATTCTGTGGGCCTCAGTTTCAGTCTCTGTCAAACGAGTCTGAGGGTCAATGAACTAACTAGTCTCTGCCAGGAATCTCTCCAGAGTCAGGAGTCAGGGGAAAGATGGTGAGACTTTTTCAACTTGTCTTTTTGCTTTCCTCTACCTCCAGAAAACCCCTCCGGGAGCCTCTCCCCAACCATGGACAGCCCCAGTCTTCGAGAGCTCCAACAGCCTCTGCTGGCGGGCGTGGGCTGTGGGCCCCCCATCCAGAAGCCTGGGGAACCCCAGCTGGGGCCTCCCTTTCGAGAGACAGAGTCCCTGGGGGGTTGGCAGTTCCTACCACTGCCTCTTCCCTCTGTGAGCGCTGGTCTTGGGGAGCCAGGGCCCCCTGACCTGGAGGTAGGAACAGCAGGCCTTAGTGGGAGCTGGGGGAGGGGGCTTGGAGGCGAATGAACTGGGCTGTGGCCAACCCCGGGTAGGTCGGAGGCTGGGGTATCTGCCTTCAGCCTGGAGTCTCACTTCCCAACTGTGTGGGGGCTTCCTAGATGTCCAGTTGTGGTTTTGCCTGTTTTATGCCTCCCCTGGTTTCACCTTTTTCTCTCCAGATTTGTCCCTCATCTTTCTTCCTGCACCTTTGGCTCTCTGTCTTCCCTCTGATTTCTGACTCCCCTGTACTCTGTCTTTCCATCTCTCTCTCTCTCTCTCTCTCGGTCCTGGTCTCTTTCTTTCAAATTAATGTGTTAATTTGTACAATTTCTTATTCCTTGTGTATACTGTGAAGCTTGTCTTCTACTTATTGATTTATTTTTAAAAAAGATTTTGAGTAATCTCTACACCCAGCTTGGGGCTCGAACTCACGACCCCGAGATCAAGAGTTGCACACTCTACCGACTGAGCTGGCCAGACTCCCCGCTTGTCTTTTATTATCTTAACACATGGTTTTCCAGTTACTATTCCTGCGTAAGAAATCACCCCGAAACTCAGTTGCTTAAAACAGCAACAATCATTATGGCTCATGGTTTCCACGGGTCAGGAATTTGGGAGGGCCTGGGTTGGGTGGTTCTGCCTCAGGGTCTTCCATGAGGTTGCGGTCAGCCAGTGGCTGGAGCTGAAACGGTCGGGGGCTGAAGGAGCTGGGCGCTGGGTGGGTATCTCTTAATGTAGTCTTGGGGCTTCTGCCTGAGGCTCCCCTTGTGGGGTGGTTTGGGCCTCCTCACAACATGGCAGCTTCAGCATGGTCCACATCCTCCTGTGCCCCCAGCCCCCAGCCCGAGTGCTTCTGCAAGGCAGAAACGGCCTCACCTTTTCTGACTTATGCTTGGAAGTCATGTGGCATCCTTTCCACCACATTCTACCAATTATGAGTGAGTCACAGCCTGCCCAGACCCAAGGAGAGCGGACACAGACCTCACCCCTTGGTGGGAAGAGTATCAGTCACACTATAAGAAGAGCATGTGGGATGAGAGCTGGTTGTGGCCGTTTTTGGAAACACCGTCTGCCACAGTGAGGCGGTTGGGGTCACTTTGACATCTCGTTATGTGTCTGGTAATTCCATTCTTTGAAGATTTTGAGGGAGGGCCTTATTATTTCTGCTATTTAGGGTTTCTTGTGTGCCCGGTTATCTTTGGACTGTATGCTGGTCATCACGGTTCAAAAACTATCTTTAGGAAAAATTATTTTGAGGCCTAGACTGAAGGTAAGTACCTTTCTCCAGAGAGGAGTTGGTCTGCTTCTGCCAGCTAGCTGCCTGGGGGTGCCACGGTGGTTAGAGATCACTTTTCATCTAGTTCACGGTTGGATTGAGAGGCTATTTTTCTGGGATTGACAATTGGCTGCAGGGCCAAAAGAGGCCTTCTCTGTTTGTTTGCCCTCTCTAACTTGGATTTTTTTTTTCCCCCAAAGATTTTATTTATTTGACAGAGAGAGACACAGTGAGAGAGGGAACACAAGCAGGGGAAATGGGAGAGGGAGAAGCAGGCTTCCCACTGAGCAGGGCTCGATCCCAGAACCCTGGGATCCTGACCTGAGCCGAAGGCAGACGCTTAATGACTGAGCCACCCAGCCGCCCCCTAACTTGGATTTTAATTGCAGTTTTGGCCTTACAAGAATTGCTTAAAATCATGTGCGCTATTTAATGCAAGATTTAAAAAAAGCAAACTTTTTTTAATCTAGAATTTATAGTTTTCAGCTGGCAGGTTTGTCCTAGTAACTTAGGCCACCAGAGCTGTCTATCTCCAACTTTTTGCTGGTTCCTGTCCCCATTGGTGTCTGCCTCCAGTTTTTTTTTTTTTTAAGATTTTATTTATTTGACAGAGAGAGAGAGAGCACAAGTAGGCAGAGAGGCAGGCAGAGGGAGAGGGAGAAGCGGACTCTCCACTGAGCAGGGAGCCCAACGTGGGGCTCGATCCCACGACCCTGGGATCATGACCTGAGCCGAAGGCAGCCGCTTAACCGACTGAGCCACCCAGGCGCCTCTCTGCCTCCAGTTTTAACTCTGAAATTGTGGTATCCATGGTGGGACCTTGTCTTTGACATTGAACATAAAGCTTTGGCTGTGGATGGGGGTTCTTCTTTGGAGAGAGGTTACCCAGCTTTCCCTCAAGGGGATCCAGGCTGGAGAGAGTTAAGAGCCTACTTCTGGATCATTTTCCTCTTTTTGGTGTTTCTGGGGAAGGCCCTGGTATTGGTCTTTGGGGGCTACGGGGAGCAGAGCAGTGGGGCAGGGAAGGTGGGCAGAGAAGCCCACTCAGGCCCTTTCCTACCCACAGGATGCATCATCCAGTGACAGCGACTCGGACTGGGACGGGGGCAGCCTTCTCTCCCCCCTCCTACCCCACGACCACCTCGGCTTGGCTGTCTTTTCCATGTTATGCTGTTTCTGGCCTGTGGGCATCGCTGCCTTCTGCCTGGCCCAGAAGGTCAGTCTGTGGGTGGGGCCGGGAGGGGGCTGGATAGAAGAGAAAAGGTGCATTCAGAACAAAACAGAGGTGCTATGCGTGGGGGGCGGGGGAGGGAGAACAAAGGTGGAGAGAAGGATCGGCATAGAAACATGGAAAGGTAAAACGAGTGTCTCAGAGTGAAAGCCCAGAGCGGTGGTTAGGAACCTGAGCTCAAATCCTAGGTCTGACACACCCCGTTAGGATTTTTGGGCAAGCCACTTCAACCTCCCTGTGCCTCCTTGTCCTCAACTGTGAAATAGGAATAATTCCTCCCTCTGGGTCACTGTGAAGCTCCAATGAGTTAGAACGGTGGCACCGAGTGATAGAGGTCTATTCTTACTGACCACCCCGGGCTCCCCTGTGCCCAGCTGTGCCTGACCCGCAGTAGCTGCTCCCTGGTTTTGGAATCTATGAATGAGCCCGTGGGTGTGCCGGTGTGGGCGGGCGCAGGGGAAGGGTCTGGGGCTGCGGGCAGCGGGGTGCGATGAGGGGATGCCTGAGTCACCCTGCCCAACGCCTCCACAGACCAACAAGGCTTGGGCCAAGGGGGACGTCCAGGGGGCAGGGGCTGCCTCCCGCCGCGCCTTCCTGCTGGGGGTCCTCGCCGTCGGGCTGGGCGTGTGCACATATGCGGCCGCCCTGGTGACCCTGGCCGCCTACCTGGCCTCCCGAGAGCCGCCCTAGTTGCCCCTGCGGCCCCCACTGTGAATCAGGGGCCGGGACCCTGGCGCGTCGGCAGGCAACGTGGAGAACCCGGGTGGATGAGGCGGCGGCGGCCGCAAGCCCCTCCTTCCTGGCCGCCACAGCGTGAGATTAAACGCCACTCTTGCAGCCAAACCTGTGTGTGTGTGTGCGTGTTGGGGGGCGGGGGGAGGAAAGAGGGAGCTCGGGGCACTGAGACCAGGTCAGGGTGACGACAGGCTGTCCCCAGAGACCTTGGAGCTGGAGAAGGGGGAATCCGAGGGGCAGAGGGTTCCCAACTGCAGAATGTTCTCCTCGAAGCACCGTGGTCTGTAAAGAATTAGGGAGAACTGGGTTCCAAGGGCTTACTTCTCCTTAGCTGTGCCACCTTGGCCCGAGTGACTTCTTTTTGAGCCTCACATTTTCCCTTCTGCAAAATGGGACTTTCTCCACCCCTGGGAGCTCTGGGGAGGACCGAATGGGTCACACCTGTAGAGGGCAGTATCCCTCTGAGCTCTTCCCACAGCAAGTGGCAGAAACTGGACTTGGGGGCTCAAATGAAATGAGCGGTCTGGTCTCTCCATCTCTTGGCCCTCCTTTCCCGTTGGCCTCATTCTGTGCAGGCTTCTGGGGGAGAAAGATGGCCCCAGGAGCTGAGGCACCCCATGGGAATGACATGGCCAGAGACCAGGAGGGCTGGAACCTTAAGGCACTAGGGCACTAGCCCCCCCCCCCCCGCCCTGGCAGACGGACCCCCAAGTGCTCCCCAGAGGCACAGGTGTGCTCACTGAGCGGGCCTGAGAGATGACCAAGTAATGGTATGACAGGTGGTTTAGTTCTCTGTTTAATGCCATTCCAGTGGATCTTACTAGAAGAAAACACTTTCCCGTTTGGAGTTCTCCCGTCTCACGGCACAGAATTTCAAGCTAAAGACTTTGATGCTTCTCCTTCTCGGTTACTGGGGACGAAAATGACACAGGCTCTAAGGGGGCAATTGTGGGAACTGCGTGAACTAGTTCAAGCATGTGAAGCACGCAGCAGAGGGCCCGCCATATAATTTTCACTGCAAACCCCCAAATGTCAATGCCCCACAGAATCTGGTGACCATGTGGCCCAGCTGTGGGACGGTTACTCCTCGAGGGATGCTCTCATGTTCTTAGCTCCTGCCCGCTAAATACGGGGGCGAGGGACCGAGCGGTCAAATGGCAACTAACCACCCCCCCATATTTCCATACACCCTGGGGGGGGGGTGCTACCACGCCACGAGAAACATGGGCCCCAGTCACTTCCGGTTACAGATGGGGAACTGCAGTCAAGACTGTGCTGGTGTCTCCCCAGCCTTTCTGAGCAGTGACAGGCTCTGGGGCTGGACTCGGACTCGCTGGTGACAGCTGGCAGCTCACTGGCTGCTGAGCCCGTTTCTTCAGGCTAAGACCGGGATGCTAAGACCCACAGGGCCTCACCACTGTGCCTGTTCCCTCCCCGACCCATCTCGCTCTGCTCCAGCCACCACCAGAGCCACACGGAAGCCTTGCTGGTGCCCCACCTCCCGGAGGCCTCCTCCCGGGCTTCCCTCGGATGCACCCCACCCCCCGCAGATGTCCCTCACTAACGTATTAAATTCGCCCTCCCCAAACCCCGTCCCTGCTCTTCGCTTTCTTCATAGCATTTACCACCACCTGACAAACGCTGATTTTCTTTGCCCCTCACCCTGCTGCTCCTTGAACCTGGGACCTGGAGGGGGGGTCATTCTTTACCCCGGGTGCCCCACAGGTATCGGTCAGACTGGCGGGTGGAGAAGGGGGGTTTCCCAGTCGGAAAGGCTTTCGGGGGGAGCAAGGTGGGTCCGTGCCCCCAGGCCCACAAGCGCATCCGGGTGCACAGGGACTGAGAGGCGAGGCCAGCTGCTGGTTTATTTTCCGCGGAGGTAGTGGGGGGCGGCGGCAGCCGCGGGAGGGGCGCCCTGCCCCGGCTTGTCTCAGCTCTTGGAGTAACGCCTCTGCAGCGATTCCCGGTAGAAGCGGAAGACGTGTTGCGAGGCAGCCTGGGCCGTGGCCAGGCACTGCTGGAGCTGGAGGCGGAGAGAGAGCTGGTGGTGCTGGGGCCTCCCTGCTCCCGCCCGGCTGACCCCACAGCCTGCCCCGACCCCGGCTGGTTCCTGGAGCTCCCAGGCCTCCTGCCTCCCCTGAAGTAGGGCAGGTGGCCAGGGGAGTATTTCAAAGGCCTTTCTTTCTTCCCCGCTTGGTGGGCTCTTTCTTAGATAGGGAACAGAGAAAAAGGGGAGGGCTTCGGGGGTCTGATTCCGGCAGCTCCAGGAGCGTGGACAGGTGGGAGCAGGCATCCTGACCCCTGGAAGAGGCCTCATGAACCTGGCCCATCTCCAACTGGAGATCTAGAATTTCTGAGCCACAGGCCCTGTGATGCCAGATCATCTTGGAAGCTGTGGAATCTGGGACCCCAGCTCCTGAGCACCACACATTCCTAGGCTCATAGGAGGAACGGGTCGGAAGTGCTCTCGGAGACCAGAGCACTGGGATTCTGGGAGCGCACTGCTCTGAGCTGGAGGTGCCTCACATCCCGATCCCAACCCGAGCTCTCTCCTCTCTGCTCTCATGACTGGGGCTTCCCTTTAAAATTCCCACAAGGGTTGGGCGCCTGGGTGGCTCAGTTGGTTAAGCGACTGCCTCCGGCTCAGGTCATGATCCTGGAGTCCCGGGATCAAGTCCCTCCTTAAGCAGGGAGTCTGCTTCTCCCTCTGACCCTCCTCCCTCTCATGCTCTCTGTCTCTCATTCTCTCTCTCGCAAATAAATAAAATCTTAAAAAAAAAATTAAAAAAAAATTCCCACAAGGGTTTCTGTGCCTACTATGTTTGAAAATGCCTTTTACATACAGAAGGGACGTAAGGAAGGGGCTCTCCTTCAATCTCGCAGGGTCCCAACAAGACCTCACATCCAGGAGGGATCTGGCCCTCACCCCATCTCCACACAGGTACCTCAGCATCGGAGTAGAGCCCCTTGGTGGTGGACATCAGCAGCTTCCGTTCCACGCTGTCGAGCGCAAAGGTCAGGACGGCCCGGGCCTCCTAGGGATGAGGTAGGAAGGACACCTGGACTCTCCCCTCGGGCAGAGTCTCAGCTAGTCCCAAAGAGGGGACCTGCCCTTCCCCCAGCCCGCACTCCCAAGTGTAGGTGTTTTGTCTACGCACCGCCCCTGCTTCCCTGGGCAACGCTCTTGGCCTTTCCTTCTGTGGAAGTGCTTCCCATGCCCCGATGCCACCCACATGGTCCCAACAGGGGCTTCCGGACACAGTATTCCCGCCTGTAGGGGTGGCCGTGCAGCCAGTCATCAGCCGGTACCTCTCAGCCCCCTGCTCCCCTTCCCGGCTCTGTCCCACCAGGGCTGGAAGCTGGCAAACTGTTTCCCAGACTCCCTGGCCAGTTAGGTGCCCCCGGTAATCTGGGGGTGAGGCTGAAGGACGGAGGGCCACATCCCGCCGTCACTGACAGAAGCAGGGGCTGTGTCGTGGAGGCTGGGGTTGTGGGGGGCTCCAGGGCCAAGCCAGGACGCCTCATGTGTGTCCAGACCCACCTATGACTCCCAACAGTGCAGACTGGGAGCTCCCTACAGGCTGTTAGTGTCTGGGTATCGCCCTCCCTCCTGTTTGCTCCTTTGGCTCTTCCAACACGATCATGACCCATTTCCTGCAGTAAATTCCCTATCTGGTCTGAAATACCTCAGGTGGGTTCGGCTTTCCTGACGGGATGTGCCCATCACAGGACGGGGTGAGTATCTCGGAATAACCAGAGCCCTGGGTGCTGTGAACTTGAGCTGGTGAGGAAAGCATGGAGCTCTAGGGGCTGATCACAGGCTCGGGCAAGATGCTGGCTAGAGAATGGAACCCAGTGGAACCAATGTGCATAAGACAGCAGAGGCTGAGAAGCCAGACGAGGAAATCCTTATGGTATTTGAGACCCTGGGTCTAGCTGGACCTCTGTTCTGAGTTTCATAGCGAAGGTCCACACGTTCCCTTTTAACTTAAGTGGGTCTGAGCCGGGGTTCTAGCACCTGCCCTGAAGAACAGACCAGAGCTTGCCAGCTGGGACCGACGTGATAGGAGCCAAGTGTTTTGGGGAAGCGAGGCCGCGAGAGGCAGGGTCTGCTCGCAGCCGTTCACCAGCCCGGCCTTCAAACCTACCTTTTCTTGCTTGGCTGTGGGATCCAGCACGAGGGTGCCGTCAGAGTTCAGAGCACAGGTGACCCCACAGAAGAGGGCCCGCATGGGCACCCCTGCATCCACCAACGCCATGCAGGCGGCGTTCAGGCAACAGGCCAGGAGCTGGGTGCCACAGGGCGGGGTTAAGAAGCGCTCCCACCACAGGGATGGCCCACCAGCGCTTGTGGCCAGACTTCCCTAACTGACCACGGGGAGGCGGGAGGGCACAGTGCTTCTAGGTGGTTCTGGAATCAAGCAGCCTTGGGTTCCTGACCCGCCTTTGCCACCTCTCAGCTGTGTGAGCTTGAGCAAGTGACTTACTCTCTCTGAGCCTCAATCAGGGGTCATAACGATACTCGACAGATTTGTCCTGAAGCACGTGCCAAGCACTTTCAGGGAAACTGAAGGCGGGGAGAGGAGGAACCTCCCATAATCACATGTGGAGGCAGCCACCACCAGGTGACAGAGGGAGGAGCGAGCCCGGGCCTGGAGCCAGACAGCCGGCCCTCGCTCAGTTTCCTCTAGTCTCTGCCCCCAGCCCCATCACAGCGGCTAAGGGTCCAGCTCTAGGGTCAGTCAGTCCCAGCTCTGCCACTGCCCCTCCACTCCACCTCCCTTCTGGGCTTCAGTTTCCTGCTCTGTGAAGCCCCTCTAGAAACGCCCATTTCTGGTCCTCAGCCCCAACCTCTCACCGAACCACAGGGGTCTTTCTAGGCCAAGCTGCTGACCCAACTGCTCAGCCTGCTCAGGACTCCCCTAGCATTGCGCCAGGGCAGAGTGGAGGTCAACGGCACAGGCTTTGCAGGCAGTCAGGCCTGGGCGTGAGTTCTCTCTGCTGCCTTCCAGCTGTGTGACCCTGGGCAAGCAACTTTCCCTCTCGGGGCCTGCTTCCTCACTGCAAACATGAAGACACAAGAACACCCATCTGCCAGGGGCCTTGGGCTCTGGGAGCAGATGGCTTGGGCTCAAATCCTGGCTCCGCCAATCACTAGATAGGAACCGACCTTGCTGTGCCTTAGTTTCCCCATTTGGAACACGGGGATTATAAAAGTGGCACCTATTTGTTATGCTGTGAGAATTAAGTGAGTTAATATGTGTCAGGCACTCAGTAAGTCCTCAAGCAGTGTCTGCTATTCTGTTCTTCAACAAGCGGGTGACTATCAAGTGTCTGGAGGCCTTCTGGCTAACAGAGCAAGGGAGGCCATCAGGGAGCTTCTGAGGGACTTCCTGGAGGTGGCGGCCCAGGGGAAAGGATACAGAGCCAGCGTCGCTGACGACCTGCAGCACCACAGTGATGGAGGTGCGGGGGTGCAGCGTTCCCAATACCACAGCTTCACACGTGTTCCTGATCAGCCGCTCCCGGCTCTTCTCCGCGACGCCTGGGGAAATCAGGGGTGGGGTGGGGTGGGGTGGGGTTGTCAGCCTCTTCCCTTCCCTCTGGCTCACCTTCCTCCATATGCCCCACCCAAGGCCTCTGGAAAGGGCCTGCTGTCTCCGCCAGGGTTGGCGCAGGACCCTGCATGGATGACAGAGGATCCCCAGTGGGAAGGAGGCAGGGCCTGACTGATACCCACCTCACCCCTGCCCCCTCTGGCTCCAGCAAGGGAGCCTCTTGCAGGAGGAAAACCCCAGAGTTCCCTGGTCCCCTGCTGCTGCCCACTCCCATCCCCATGTACCCAGCCCCGGGAGTGAGGGGGCGAGTAAATGAATGGAATGTAAATGAGTGGAACGCCAGGTTAGTGCAGAGGAGGAGGGATAGAGCCAGGAAAGAGGAGTGAGGGAGGACAGACTAAGGTGGGGAGGAGACACCAAGAGCTGGGGAGGGGGGAGGGCGGAGGGGGCGCTGGGGACAGCGGTGAGGAAGAAGCTGGAGATCCTGCTGGGCCCAATTACCAGGCAGCCCGATCTTCGGCCGCAGGATCACCTCCAGGGTGGCCTTGTTGAAGATCTCTTTGCTGACCTTCACCTCGGCTGGCCCATACACGCCCGCCAGGACCGATGTATCCCCTGGGGAGACAGCAGGGGAGGCCTCATGCACATCTTGCTTTCCTGGGGCGGGGGGGCAGCGCAGCGCCCTGAGAGTGTGGGGACCAGGCCAGCAGCCAGGCCTCCCCACCCCCGTCAGCCCCAGTCCAGCCCACCATTTGCTGGCAGTGAGTCTCTGAGCATCTGCTTCACTCACGTCTCTGCCTATGCTTCCTCATCTGTGAAATGGGGATGATAATGGCGCCTCCGCCCATCGTGTCGATCATAAGACACCGAGGACACTGCGGGGCATGTGTGGAGTTGTTGACTTTAGCTGTTGTTTACTTGAACAGAAAGTTCTTCCCAAGAGCTAACCTTCCTCCCCCTTACTGCAGTTGGTCTCAGCTCCTTCCAAAGCTTCCTCCAACCTGGCTCTCTTCCCTCAGGCTCACGTCCCCAAACTCTGCAGGAGTTGGGACCCCTGAGAAAGGGGAGTCTGCTTCTCCCTCTCCCTCTGCCTGCCGCTCCCCCCGTTTGTGCTCTCTCTGTCAAATAAATGAAGTCTTTAAAAAAAAAAGAGGGGGGGAGAAGAAGCCTGGCTTCCAGTCCTGTCTGCCTCCTGCTGGCTCTGTAACCTTGGCTGATTGTGCTCACTTCTCTGGGCCTCAGTTTTATCCTCTGCAAAATGAAGAGACTGGACTACACCAGTGGCTTCCAAACTTTTCTCTCCATAACTCCCAATAAGACACATATTGCATGGGCGCCGCTCCACACTCATGCAAATGTCTGCGTGTGTAAACAGAACAAAGGCCTCACAAAACAACTCTTACTGTCACTGCTCCAACACACTCTGATGCTTTCTACTCTATTCCAGTTAATTTACTTTTCCTTATTTACTTTTAAGATTTTTAAGTGACCTCCACACCACACGTGGGGCTCGAACTCAGCACCCTGGAATCAAGAGTTACATGCTCCTTGGACGGAGCCAGCCCGGCGCCCCTACTCTATTCCATTTAAAAACAAAAACAGAAAAACACTACGGAACGCAGCTGTGGTTTCTCAAGCCCGGCTGCACATGGAATCGGCTGCACACTGGAATCACTGGGGAGCCTGAGAAGATCCTGATGCCCAGCCCCCTCCCCCAGAGATTCCGATTCAACTGCGGGGGGGGTGGGGGACAGGCACTGGGCGCATCCGAGCTCCACGGGCCATTCCAGCGTGCAGCTGGGCCCACAATCTGCAGTGGGAAACACAGGGCAGGAGCACAGCTTCAAAACACCGGCCTGCACACAGAATCTTCGCGGTGCTTACAAGTGCAGAGGGGCCAACCTTGGCAGGTGCGCAGTGCATTCTGGGACTCCGCTTTTTTAACAACCCCGTTAAGAGATGCCGAGGCCAGAAGCGGGTGGGACATACTCTCCAGAGTCTGCATGGGGTCCTGGGGTTTGGGAGTTTTAGAACACGGGAGGGGCCACCCTCCTCAATATTTCTGACGTCGAAGAAACTCCAGGCATGTGAATGGAGCAGAAGAGCTAAGTCTTGGGGAGGACCTGGGAAGGTCCCCGGGGTCAGGGCACCTTTCCTGGGTTGGGGAGGAGGAGCTGCAGAACTGAGGGATTCTCTTGGCTCCCGGAGAATCTGCCCTCAGAGGGGAACTTAACCACACCGACAGAATGAGATCCACACAGTGGTCTTCATTCTTGTTAGTCTGGACGAGCTGCTTGTGGCCCCCATGAACCTAGGGAGACCCTCCCTGTCACCTTCTCAAGGACGTGGCTCCCACAATTCTCTCTTCTCTGGACCCACATCCACCTTCAACTCCTGCCCCATGTATCTGATCCCCATACAGCAAAGCTCCTAAAGACAGTCTCTAACTTGCGGTCTTTTTCTTTTCCACCCTGACCCCACCACTCCACCAGAGCAGCTTTTTTTTTTTTTTTAGATTTTATTTATTCATCTGACAGAGAGAGACACAGCGAGAGAGGGAACACAAGCAGGGGGAGAGGGAGAAGCAGGCTTCCCGCTGAGCAGGGAGCCTGATGCAGGGGCTCCATCCCAGGACCCTGGGATCATGACCTGAGCCGAAGGCAGACGCCCAACGACTGAGCCACCCAGGTGCCCCAACCGGAGCAGCTCTTGACGGCGTCATGGATGACATACGTCCAGACTGTCCAGTCACAGGTCTGGAGGATGGATGCAGCTGGTGGGCCCTTACATCTCAAACACTTCTCCAGGCCCCAGGTCAGTGCCCTCTCTTGGTTTGCCTCCTACCTTCCTAGCTGCTATTCTCTCTTTTCCTAGCTCCTCACAGGTTAGAGGACCCAGGGTTGAGTCCTGTGATGTCTTCTCTTTCCCATCTACACTCCTTTTCTTGATTTCATCCAATCAGTGGCTGAAATACCACCTATAGCCAGAGGATTCCAAATTATGTGTCCAGATGGGGTCTCTCTTCTGAACTGCAGACTTGCATTTCCTAATGCCCTGTCCATGTGATTGCTGTGATGTCTACCAGGCCCTGCAAACTTAATGTTCCAAACTGACCTCCTCAGCTTCTCCCAGTACAGCTCATTCGGGAAAAACACCTCGGTTGTTATCCCTCTCCTTTTCACACCCCAACACCGAACCACCTACAGATTTTGTCAGTTTTACTTTCTTTCTTTTTTTTTTTTTTTTTAAAGATCTTATTTATTTATTTGACAGAGAGATAGAGAGAGAGCATAAGTAGCCAGAGCGGCAGGCAGAGGGAGAGGGAGAAGCAGGCTCCCCGCTGAGCAGGGAGCTCGACGTGGGGCTCGGTCCCAGGATCCTGTGATCATGACTTGAGCCGAAGGCAGTCGCTTAACCAACTGAGCCACCTAGGCGCCCTCAGTCTTACTGTCAATATACACCCTGAATCTCACCATCTCCACTGCTTCCACTCTGGTCCGAGCCACCACCATCTCCCCTTCTCTCCCATACCTCTACAGTCAACCCCACAGCCAGAGAGTCTGTTAAAATATATTCAGATCATGTCACCACTCTGAGCAAAATTTGGGAGCAGTGGCCCCCAGCTCATTCATTAGGCCTCAAATGACAGGCCATCCTCCTTACCTCTCTCCAGCTTCCTCACTGCTCCAGCCACACCATCTGCAGACTATTCCTCAAATATACCAGGCACGTCCTTGCCTCAGAGTCTTTGGGGCCCACCCCCCCCCCGTTCTCCACCCTCAGTATGCTTTTCCTCCTGCTATCTTTAGGGTTTGCTCCCTTACCTTTAGGTCTTTATTCAAATGTTACCATCTCATCAAGGTCTTTCCTGACCATCCTGTTAAGAGTGCAATCCTTGGGGCCCCTGGGTGGCTCAGATGGTTAAGCGTCTGCCTTCAGCTCAGGTCACGATCCCAGGGTCCTCGGATCGAGCCCCCATCAGGCTCCCTGCTCGGCGGGAGGCCTGCTTCTCGCTCTCCCTCTGTCTGCTGCTTCCCCTGCTTGTACACACTCTCTGTCAAAAATAAATAAAATCTTAAAGAAAAAAAAAAAGTGCAATCCTCTCTGGCACACCCTATTCCCCATTCCCTACTATATTTTTCTCCACAGCATTTCCCTATATATTTTACTTAGTTATCTTTGGTCTGTCTCCCCAACTAGAATGTAAACTGTTAGGTCAGGAATTAAAATGTTTTTTATCAACGTATTCCCAATGCCCAGAACAGTGCTTAGCACAAATACACTTGTGTTCAATGAAGGAACGAATGAAAACAGGTTTTGCACCTGGGTAGAAAGTAATGACCCTAGTGAGGAGACTGAAGCATTTATGGGGGTGATCCTTAGGCCTATCTCGAGAGGAATGTTTACCTGGGTCAGGGAGTTGAGTCTAGTCTGAGATGCATTTGGCTAGGGCAAGGGGATATTTACCCAATAGGGAAGACCTGCCCCAAACTTAGAGAGAGACTCATATGGAGAGATGTATATCACAGTCAAAGGGATATTTACCGCATCTGTGGGGAAGAAGGGGGACATCACTCTCAATCTGAAAAGTATTTACTTGGGTAAAAGACATGCCACAGTCCAAAGAGTAATGAGGCCGGTGGTGGTGATCCACCAGTCTAGGGTATTTTTTTTTTTTTTTTAATTTTATTTATTTATTTGACAGAGAGAGACAGAGCAAGAGAGAGAACACAAACGGGGGAGTGGGAGAGGGAGAAGCAGGCTTCCTGCGGAGCAGGGAGCCCTATGTGGGGCTTGATCCCAGGATCCTGGGATCACGAGCCTAGCGGAAGGCAGACGCCTAACGACTGAGCCACCCAGGTGCCCCCAGTCTAGGGTATTTATGCATATGGACAGGTCCGCCTCAGCCTGGCGTGTACGGACCCTGCGTGTGCGTGGGGGAGGCGGGAGACGAAATTAGTCAAGAGAGATATTCACTTTGGTGGGGAGCGCTTCTCTATTCTGGAGTATTTGGTCTTATGAGGAGGTCTGCCCCTTTCTCATCTGAGTATTTGACAGGATTGGCGATACCGTCTCCCTTGCAGGCGGGAAGGAGAGATATGTTATTCTGGCACATCCGGTAGCATCCCCCCGGGCAAGAACTGCAACAGTCCAGGGGGGACATTTATCAGCTAGTGGCACTCCTTTGCAAGGTACACTGTAACATCCTTCTAAAACAAATACAACGTGGCGAACATGGCCCCCGCAGTATTTACGTAGGTTAAGTTCTTACCTTGCAGGAAAGAGGCAGAGCCGTCAGGCCGGGAGAGCAGGTTCTGTTCACACGCAAAGTGCCGGAGGCTGCAGCCAGGGCCCCGTGGGCCGGACTCTGTTCCGGACTCAGTGCGGATCTTGGCGTCAGGCAGCATCGCCCCCTCCATCGCCCCAGACCCCACGTGCAGCCGCGGACTCTCGCTTCCGCCCTAAAGCGCGCGCCTGCGTACTGGCTGCGTATCCAGTGCGCACGCGCCGCTCCGGGGCGCCAGGACCCGCGCCCGCACGTGGCTCCGCGTTTACTAACAATCTGGCCCCTCCCACTCCCGCCTCGCAAATCCAGGAATGCCATTGGAGAGTAGAGATGAGGGGGCGGGCCCTGGCATGAGCTCGTCCTACCCGAGGCCCCCTGGCCCTAAAGCCCTGAGGCTCCGGTTAGGTTGTCCTCTTCTTTGCCTGTTACAGAAACAACTAAGATGAGGCGATCAGAGTAATTTTTGGCAAGCTAGATTGTTTGGTCCACCCATACCCGTGCCCTAGAGACTGCAGGATTGGTAACTCGCGGTTTCTTGGCAGGGCGGTGCTAACATTTCAATCAGGTTCATAAAGGGGCAGCCCGCAGTCTAGCCGAGGAGAGGGGCGGAGGGCTGAGGGGTTGTTAGCCAAGATGGCGGTGGCGGCTGCAGCAGCGAGGGTCTGGGGCTCAAGTCGAGGCTTGGGCCAGGCTGGCCTCCTGCTCCTGCGGCGGCCTGGGGCTCGGGGGCTGGCCAGATCTGTGAGTACCTGGGGAGTTTTCCCCGAGGGAGAGTAAGGATGTCAACGCCGTCTTCCGATGTGGGGTCTGTGCAGGGAGTGAAGGAAGGGCTGTCACAGAAGGGACTGGGACTGGGAGAACTAATCGGAGAAGACAGTCGGGAAGAACTTCATTTCCTCAGGAAATGAGAAGTGAGGCAGCTCCTTTGTGGACCCGGAGGGAGGGAGACAACTTGGAGAGAGGGAGGGGATTCCTCTTTAGTTGCCACTCAGCCCTACGGGAGGCCGCGTGGAGGGACACGGGGGGAAGGCGAGACATTTCCTCGCAGGCATTGGAGAGTGAAACTGCACGAAGGAGAGACTTTCTTCTTGGTAAAGGCCCCCCCTCCCCCTTCAAAAAGGAGAAAAAAGAGATCGGGTTCTCCGACGCGGGCTTTCAAAGTGCCCTGCATTTCTTTGTTCCTTTACTACTGTTCTGATTTTAAATGAATTGCGTAACAAAGTCGTTTGATCCTGTGTCCCTGATCGAATGCCAGAACAGGGACCTTGTCTAATGTTTTGGTCACTCAACAGAGGAGATAATCAGTAAAATTTTGTTGGGGAAAAGAGGAGGGAGAGAGGTCCAGACAGGGCACCACCTTGCCCACGTTTCTGAGTAACACTTGAGAAATGCCTAATTCTTCTTCTTTTTTTTTTTTTTTTTAAGATTTTATTTATTTGGGGTGCCGGGGTGGCTCAGTCAGTCGAGCGTCTGCCTTCGGCTCAGGTCACGATCCCAGGATCCCAGGATCCTGCCGGCGTTGGGCTCCCTGCTCGGCGGGGAGTCTGCCTCTCCCTCTCTATCTGCCTCTCCCTCAGCTCATGCTCTCTCTCGCACTCCCTCTTTCTCGCAAAAATAAATAAATAAAATCTTAAAAATAAAAAAAGATTTTATTTATTTATGTGAGAGCGAGAGAGAGAGCATGAGCAGGGTGAGTGAGGGGCAGAAGGAGAAGTGGACTCTGCTGAGCGGGGAGCCGGATGTTGGGCTCATCCCAGGACTCCGGGATCATGACCTGAGCCGAAGGCAGACGCTTAACCTGAGGCAGATGCTTAACCCACTGAGCCACCTAGGGGCCCCCGAGAAATGCTTAATTCTTACCAAAGGGATCAAAAGGGTCAGAATCCCCTTGCGTTGATGCTGCTAACAGTTTAAGTTCACACAGCAGAAGTCTAGCTGGAAGTTCCGATTACAGGGAGAGAGGCATTGGGCTGCGGAAGAGTCATGAACTGAAATTTTACAGATCAGAGAGTAGTGTTTTGGAAGGTGAATTCATATTCCTAAACTGCTGCTTTTCAGCTGTGTGGCCTTGGGCAAAGGACTGCTCCTCTGGACCTCTACAGAGGGGTGCATTTCCCTCTTTCTAAAATGCTAACTGCCCACCTTGTAGGATTGTAGTAAAAATAAAAAATGCAAAGTGCTGAGAACTGGACCTGGTATTTAATAAGGGCAATAGGAAAGTGAGGGTGGAGGGAAGGGACAGAAACTGACCTTGGAGATCAGAAGAAAGGAGGTGACCTTGGCAGGACCTGGATTGGTGAGGGCCCTTGGAGGGAAAACTGTCCAGGTCTTGTGAGGTTGGGTCTGACCCTCTGATCCCTAATCCATTAGGAAAGGAAGGTAGAATTGGTGGGAAGACACTCTAGATAGGGAGAGAAGCAGGGGAGGAGAATGAAGAGGGTGGGCCAGGTGTGAGGGGGAGGGGACATAGATAGGAAAAGGAGTCACCTTAAAGCAGGTAATTGTGGAAATGGTTGCTGGAGCAGGCTGGGGGTGGGGCAGCTTCCTGCCTTTGGGCTGTTGTTTGTAGCTTTTTTTGGAGCAATCAGATCCTGCGTGGCTGATTCCAGTCCCAAGAGTCCATTGGCTGGGCCTGTGGGGCGGGAGGTGGGCAGGCCTGGGGCAGAAAGTAGGGAGAGGTCATTTATGGCTGATTAAATCTGTTTCCTTCCAGGCTCAGTCTCCCTGCTGCTTTTCTCTCTTGACTCCCCTCCTTAATTTTTTTTGGTGGGTGATGGGATGGGGGGATTTTTTTGGAGGGGGTTTTTCAGGGTATTTACCTTTTGTGTATTTTTAAGTTTATATATATATATGGTTTTTTTTTTTTTAGGATTTTTTTTTTTTAAGATTTTATTGATTTATTTGACAGAGAGAGACACAGCGAGAGAGGGAACACAATAGGGGGAGTGGGAGAGGGAGAAGCAGGCTTCCCGCCGAGCAGGGAGCCCGATGCAGGACTCGATCCCAGGACCCTGGGATCATGACCTGAGCTGAAGGCAGACGCTTAACCAACTGAGCCACCCAAGCATCCCTAAGTTTATATATTTTTTATAGTCCTTGCTTTCTCTTCCCACTTTTATTACTCCAATTTTTTTTTTAAAGATTTTATATTTTTGAAGTAATTTATACACCCAGTGTGGGGCTTGAACTCATAACCCAGAAATCAAGAGTCGCATGCTCTACCAACTGAGCCAACGCGGCACCCCTCTCCCACTTGTTTTTTCTAAGATTAAAAAGGAGATTTTTTTGAGTTAAGGGAAGGAGTGGTGGGATTTAGTCAAAAAAGATTTTAAACAATATTTTTAAAGATTTTATTTATTTTTTTGAGAGCGTGTGCTCGTGCATGAGCGGGTGGGGGGAGGGAGAGGGAGAAGCAGATTCCCTGCTGAGCCCATTGAGCAGGGAGGCTGACGCAGGGCTGGATCCCAGGACCCCGGGATCATGACCTGAGCTGAAGGCAGACGCTTGATTGACTGAGCCACCCAGGCGCCCCTAGTCAAAGAAGATTGTAGACCAGGATCTGTGGAACATTTTGTGATGATGATGGTCTTCTAGATCTGTGCAGCCCAGTACGGTAGCCACTTGACTACACATGGCTACTGAGCTCTCAGTGTGGTTAGTAGGGCCCAGGAACTGAAGTTTTCATTTTATTTAATTTCAATAAGTTTAAATAGCCACGAGTGGCTGGTGGCTGCCATATTGGATGGTGCAGTTTCAGCCCATCAAGGCCGAGCCTAGAGATAGTGCTTTGGGGGAAGGTTGAGAGGCTGTGTTGTAGCTGACGGATGGGTTGTTGGAGCAGGCGGGGTTGGGGAAAAGGCTGGGGCTGCCTGACTTCATCTCTGCCTGCTTGCCTCTCCTTTCACCATGTTCTTGACTGAAAGCCCTGTTGCTCAGGAGGCCTTCGTCTGATTCTCCGTCCCTCCCCGCCCAGGTGAGAGCAGATGTTTTAGTGCTCAGGGAGAAGAGGAGAAAGGAAACTTAATTGTCAGGGAGTCCTGAGCTGGTTTCTCAGCCACCACCCCAAGAAGCAAGAGGGACCCCAGCCAAGTCACTTCACTTCTCTGAGCCTAGCAGGTGGGGTGAGTGGAGTCTCTCCTCTGGGACAGAGCTGCGTGTGTGGATCATCAGTGATGTTTTCCTGACCCAGCTGTCGGGGGCAGCCTGTTGGGGACCGCAGTGCCCCAGCGCCCCGTGCACTATCTCCAAGTGGCGGTGCCCAATGTGTGTTGAGGGACGAATGGAGATGGTCATTGCTTGTCTCCTCACCGTATGGGTCCGTCTCCCTCTTGGCTAGTGTCTTAAGGTACGAGGCCTCGTTTTTCACGTTAGGAAGCACTTAGGAGTTATGCTACCAGTTCACTCCATTATTCTGTCTAATATAGCCACACTAATAGGTACCGGCAGTTTTCTCCTATCACAAGTGGGGAAACCGAGGCCCAGGGAGGTGAGGTCTGAACTTGGAGTTCTGGACTCTAAAGCCCAGTTTCTCGCCATAGTACCAGGCTGCTAGGAGAAGCGCTAGGGCTTCGGTTCAAGTCTTGCAACATCGTGCTCGGTCCGGTCTTGGCGTGTATCAGCAGCTTCTGCCTGGGGCCTTCGGGGCTGGTGAGAAGCTGGGATAGAGGGGCTGGCCTCAGCCCCCACCGTGCCCTTCCCTCCCTGCGCTTCAGCCCCACCAGCCCTTTTACCCCTCCCTTGGGTGAGTTCCTTACATCTGGTGGCCTTTGTAGGAATATGGTCCTTTAGGTGTCAGGTGACAGGCCACTTCCTCGGACAACCATTCCTGACCCCCCTGCCCCGTGACCATCTGTAAAATGGGGACAGCAGTAACGCTTCCCTCAGAGAGACGTGAAGATGAAAGGAAATGGTCTTTAGGAGGCACTTACCACGTATCCCAAGTACTGAGTAAGGTCTCAAGAAGTGTGGGTTGCAGTTTTTCTCCGGGGCCAGTAAACGTGCAGTCAGGGGAAGGGTGTCCTCCCTCGGGACTGCCCACTAGTACTGCCCCGGGCCGCATCGTGCTTGCCAGAGCCCCTGGCTTCCGTGGCCCTCGCTGTCTTAGATGCAGAGGACTCAGCCCACTGGCACCATCCCCAAAACCGTCCACGGCTGGACCCCACCTTTTTTGGGGCAGCTGTAGTCAGGCTGCCTGGCTTCGTGTGCTGACATCACTCATGATCTCCCTGCCCCAGGACAAGTCACTCCCGCCCCCCCACCCGAGCCTCAGGGCCAGCTCTGTTTTACCAAAGCGAGACAGCAGTGCCTGCCTCATGGGGTTCAGAGAGCACAGAGGCAGAGAGGAGGTGCTTTGTGTGGCACCGAGTTTGCGCTCCTTACTAACATGCCGTGGCCTCGCTGGGCCCCAGGCTCTCTCTTCTTGCCTTGGCCTTGGTAGTTCCCGGGGACTGGCGCTTTCTTTCCCCTAGCCTCTGCCTGCCTCACCCCTGCTGGTCCAGCAGGCCTCGGCGTAACTCCCCCTCCTCCAGAGAGCTTTTCCTCGCGTTCCCTCTGACCCTGGCCACAAAAGTTCCCCCTTGAGCCATAGCAGGTGCTTTGTACCCTCCTCACCCCAGGCCTGTGGAGTGGCAATCCTCATCCTTTCCACAAGGGGACACCAGTTCAGGGTGACGTGGTGGCGCTGCCGGAAAGGGACAGAGCCGGGACAGAGCCGGGACAGAACTGTTTAGCCCGGAGTCTCTCATCCTGGGTAACCATCTGGTAGTCCTGCCCCAGTCTGTACCCTGCATGTTCGGTGTTCGTCACCCGGCCCTCCCTCTCCTCTCCAGGCACTTCAGGGCCCGGCATGGCTCCATTCAGTAGCTTCCTGCTGGGCAGTAATGATCATCAAATACATGAGCTGCTCGTGTTTGCGGATTGTTCTGTGTGCTGGGCCCTGGGCTGAGCGCTCTGAACTCGTCCCTGTGATGCCCCAGGAGATAGGTAGTCCTGCCACTGCTTCTGGGGGAGGAAACAGGCTCAGGGAGCTCTCCTTATACAGCCTGGAGGCTGGAGTCTACTCTGTGGGGAGTCTTAACCTTAACCTCGGGGCCAGAGGGAGTGGCTCCACAGGGGGGCAGGCACCCCAGTGCCTGCTGGGTGGACCAGACCCTCCAGAGCAGGCCTCTCTGTTTCCTGTGTGGTCAGAGCAAGGCTTTGTGTAGATCTCTATAGCCTCTGCCATTGTAAGTTACTGGCCACCACGACAAACCCATCCCCACCCCCCACCATATTCTGAAGAAAAAGAGGGTGGAGTCACATCCTTCCTTGGGCTATTCTACCCCCCCCCCCCCCCCCGACATTTCCTCCGCCCAGCCGCTCACGCAGTCCACACAGTAGCTCTGGGGTCCAGACCCCAGCATCTCCACGGGCCTAGGAAGGAAGCCCCCCCTGCCCCGCAAGGCTGGAGGCCAGTGTGGGGTGTGCCAGGGTGCCCTGATGGCAGCTGTCCATGGTCCAGAGGCAGGCAGTCCTGTCCTGACAGCCCAGTCTGTTCTTAGCCCTGTGACCTTGTCCTCTGCCCCCTGCCGGCCCCAAACCCCCAGCCGGCCTGTCCACGGTTTGCTGTTATCGTCTGGGGTTCCCTGCTGCTAGACCTTCTCCCCAGCTCTTCCCTCTCCTCTTTCCAAAGGGCCAGCCATTTTCTGCTTCCTGTTTCCTACCCGTCTGAGATTTTGGGGTGGTTTCCCTTTCTGCCAAGTTTTGAGCTTATAAACAGTGTTCCCATCCCTGTGCTGAGCCCTTTGTGTGCCTCATGGCAGGAACTTTCTGCGACAGCCCTCTGCGGCCTTCCTACAGATGAGGAAATTCACGGGGACAGGGCATTTTGCAAAGAGCCATGCGGGGAGCTCAGATCCTGGCACCCACATCATCGGCCTCCAAGGCCAGTGAACCCAAGTGCTCATCCCTCCGTCCCTTCAGTGATGGGCTGCCGAGTGCCTGCTGTGTGAACCAACACTGCCTTCCCCGAGCTTGTGATCTGTGCTGGAGGCAGACACAGACCGCTGATCCTCCGGGGGGGATGGAAAGGTCTGGCCGGTGTGGGTGCTCTTGGCGGGGGGCGCAGGCGGCCGGAGTTAGCGGCTTCCCTCGCAAGCAGGGGAAGCCGTGGTCAGGCCTGGACCTGCCCTGCCGTGGGGAGTGTCATTTCCTTTATTTCCTCACAGCCACAAGCGCAGATAAATGCCCTGGTGCTCGGCTTCCCCCCCGGATGCTCGGCCGCTCTGCTGGGCAATTTGATGGGGGGAGTGGGGCGCACACCTGAGCCCACTGGCTGTGCTTGAGCTCCTCTGGAAGCGAAGCTGCCATCACCGGCAGCCACGGGAAGGGAGCTGTAGCTGGGGGGGCTGGGTCAGTCATGGCAGTTGGGGTGAGGTGCAGGGCTTTGGGGTCTGCATGTCAGCCCGGTCTGCGTTGGAAGCCCCATCCTGACTGACCTATTTTTAGCTGTGGTGCAGGTGACTCCCCCCCCCCCCAGTATCTCCGCTTCCTCCCTCCTCAGGGGCCATAGTAGGTGGTCTGTGCCTCAGACACGCTCTGAGGACCCAGTGAGACTGTGGGTACAGAGCTCCGCCGGTGGCCGGCAAGTGCTGGATAGAGGGGAGCAGGGCAGTGCTGAGACCAGGTCAAGGCTGAGAAATGGGGTTGGCGTGCATCCTGTGGCACCCGGAGCCTGCCCAGTGGTCTTTTCCCGGGCTTTCCCTGCCAGCTGAGGAGGTGCCATGCCCCCCACAGGGCTCTCCAGCCACTCAACTTCTTCCAGGCTCCGCGAGTGACATCCCGTCCCTCGCTTTCTGCCTTTGGCGTGTTCTTTGACCCCAGCCTCCGGGGCTCCTTCCCTGACACCCGGCTGCCCTCCGGCTCTCAGCTCTCAGCTCTCAGGATGCTTCCTCAGAGAAGCCTGGCTCCTTCCCACTCTCCCGTGCTCAAGGCTTCTCTTGGGCAAAGACAGATCAGCCCCAGCCTCAGCCATACTTGCTCAGCAGCCGGCTTCCCCGCTGGGCCCCAGTGACAGATGTCTTGCTTCTCTTAGGTCCCCAGAACCCAGCACAGGGCTCAGAACAAAGCAGGTGCTCAAATATTTGTTGAAGGAGTCAGTCTGGGCCTGGAGGGGTGGGGGTTAGGACTGGAGCGCAGAGGCCATCGAAGCGGGGAAGTTTCCCTGGGGGTGGGGGTGGGGGAGCAGACATTCTAGTAAAGAGATGGGCGTAGCCATGTGGTGGCAGAAGTGACAGTTGACCTTTCCTGAGTGTTTGCTGTATGACTTCCAAGTACTCTGCTAACCAGTTCTATGTGCAGGATCCCATTTAAGCCTCACGACACTTCCATGAGGTGGTCTCCCTTTTACAGATGATGAAGGAGAGTCTGGCGGAGGGGAAGTCACTTTCCTCTGGTCACCTCGCAAGGGATTTGAACCCAGGCAGGCTGACACCTAAGAGCTCACAGACTCCCTTGATTCTGGGTGGCTGCCCTGGTTGTGTGGGGCCACTGGAGAGCCCATCTGGCCGGACTCGAGGGCACGGGGGGCAGGTGGGCTCTCCAGTGGAGAGAGGGGGTGGTGGCCAGACTGGAGAGGCCTTGAATGCCAGGGTGAAGTGGCCAGGCCCTGATAGAACAGCTACCGGTTCCTGAGCCGACTGCCCCTCTGCTGAGTTGTGTACTCTTTACAGCTGCCCTGGGGGATAGATAGTATCTTCCCCCCAATTTTACAGATGAGGAATGGAGACACAAAGGAGTCTGGTGACTTGCCTAAGGTCACACATCAAGAAAGCGGTGGAGCTGGGATCCATAACCGGTGTGTCAGGGCCCTCTGGGGCCCCGGGGGCTTAACTACCAGGCCATCCTGCCTGGCGCTGTGAGGTCGAGCCAGGGAACCCTCTGCTGCTCTGGACATGAGAACCCCCACCCCCACCCTGCTCTCTCCCCAGCTCCCCCAGAGACAGGCGCAGCAGCACTTCCCGTCCCTGGATGACAAGCCCCAGTTCCCAGGGGCCTCGGCGGAGTTTGTAGACAAGCTAGAATTCATCCAGCCCAATGTCATCTCTGGGATCCCCGTCTACCGTGTCATGGATCGCCAGGGCCAGATCATCAACCCCAGCGAGGATCCCCATGTGAGAGGCCCCCACCTTACCCCCACTGTGTCTCTCACGCCCGGGCCCCTTGTCCGTCTCCTCTCTGGTCCCAACTGCCCCATGTCTGTCTGTGCCTCTGTCCGCAGCTGCCCCAGGAGAAGGTGCTCAAGTTTTACAAGAGCATGACTTTGCTCAACACCATGGACCGCATCCTCTATGAGTCCCAGCGACAGGTGCGTGGCCTGGGGCTGGGAAGGGGGGTTCCCTGAGGTCGCCCTGCCTGTGTTCAAGCCAGAAGATGACTCCTAAGGAGGAGAGGGTGGGATGGAGATCCTTTGTCTCGGGGTCCTCAGAGTCCGAGGACTCTTGGGGTTCTCTCGGTGCTATGGAGGAAGAGTGTGGGAAGGGTGCTGCCCAAGAGCAGGAGGATGGATCAGATCCTCCTGTGCTCCTGGTTGGGGGCATGGCTGTGCCGGGGGCGGACGGGCAGGAAGATCTGACGGGCCTTCCCCTTGGGAGCTCACGGTCCTGAGAAACGGGGTGCCCCTCTGGGCTTCCTGGGGCACCTGTGTCAGATGGGCTTTGAGCCTCAGCCGTGTTCATGTCAGCGGGCAGAGACCCGGTCCTAGCAGCGTCCACAAGGAGCAATATTTGGACTCAAATAACATCACATCCGGAGGGTCCAGTTTCAGGCATGGCTGGATCCCAGGGGCTTAGTGTTATCAGACCTGTTTCTCTGTCCGAGTGTCTTTTTCCTGTCTCAGCGTCCTTCATTCCCAGACAGCAGTGGTCTCTGGCAGGTCTAGGCTCGTGGACAGATGGCAGAGAAGGGATCAGGGTACGGGCTCTGGAGCAGGACTTTACAACCAAAGTCTTCATTCTCCCACTTTGTAGCTACGTCCTGGGGCAGTCGCTTCATCTGTCAGGTCTTCCGTTTTCTTGTCTGTACTCCGTTCGTGGGGTTGCCTTAAGGACTTCAGTGGCATGTGTCATGGCCTTAGGAAGAGTGATGCTGGTGTTTATCGTAACCCTGCCAGCCTCACGACAACTGTCCTTTCTGCTTAGCAGTGGAAAGAGAATGTCTGCTCCCTGACGTTCCAGCAGAAGGCTGGGGCTAATGCTCGCCGTCTGGGCTTTGGTCACAGGCCCCGCCTTGAGCTAGCCCCTGGCCACGAGGACCATGTGCCCATCCCCAGGATCCAAGGGAGCCGTGGAATCCGTCCCTCCCAAGGCCCAGGGTTCCTGTGGGAAAGGGGAGAAGAATGTTGGGCAGTGGGCCCTTGGGTGCCCACTGCACCTGCTGGGTCAGGAGTAGGGATGGGCTTAAGAATAGAGCCCCCAGGCCATCCCCCTGTGGACTAAAGCATGAGGCCCCCTGGCCTACGGGACAGTACTGAGCAGACTCCCACCCACAGGGCACTATGTGTGGGTTTTCCAAGTTAGGGTAGTGCCTCCACTCTGAAACTTGCCCAGAAACTTCCTTGGCTCCCGTAGCCCACAGGGGCAGGCCAGGCCCTTCCTCTTCCTCTGTCTCCTGTTTCCCTGTGGCCTCGGCTCTCCGCAGCCTTACCACCAGGCCAGGCCACCCCTCCCACCCTCTCAACATGCCTGGGCTCCTTCCTGCCTGCGTTGGCTGTGCATATGGGGGCTTTGGAATCCAGTGGCTGTGGGTCCAATCACAGCTGTGACTTTGGGCAGCGATTTTTCCTGGCTTTGCCTCAGTTTCTTCAGTATGCTAAAAAGTGAGGAAAGCAAGGTTAGGGGTAGGAATTCTGTTGAGGCCCAGCACAGAAACTCCCTTGTCCGCTGGCTGCCACAGAGGAGGCCTCAGTAAGATCAGCTCGTGTGTCAAGGCTCAGCTTATGTTAGCTAGGCTTCTGTTTAGCTGTAAGTAACAGACCTCCCCCAAAGCACCCCCCACCCCAAATCCTAACAGAAACAAATGCAGTAGCTTAAACAGATTAGGAGGGTTTTTATCTTGCATAAAAGAAATCTGAAAACGGGGTTTGGGGCTGGTATGGTGGCACCACAATGTCACTGGATACCCAGCTTTGGCTTCTCGCCTTGAGGGCCCTTCATGAGCCAAATGGCTGCTGGAGCTCCCTCCATCACACCTCATTCCAGGCAGGAAGCGGAAGGAAGGTGGCAGGTCAGACATGGTATGTCCCAGCTATCTCCTCATACCCACCTTTCTAGACCTTTGCAGGCAGTCCCACCCAGTAGCATCTGACATTGCATAGGTCGCTCCCAGCTGCAAGGGAGGCCGAAATGTGGTCTTTCCATCTGGGCAGTTGCTGCCTATGGAATGGGATCTCAGTTAGCAAGCAGGAAGAGGGGTAGGATACAGGGTAGGCAACCAGTGACCTCTGCCTCCTGCCAGGTCCTGTTTTCTGGGTGGGAAGGCACTCAGACTCCTCCCCGCACCACCCTCGACAGCCCTCCCAGGCCTTGAGCACCCAGCATCCGCCCACGTGGCTGTGGGAGGTCAATTAACTTTTAATTGGCTCCCCACTTAGAAGAAAGCTTTATTCATCTAGTTCTCCCACCACGACAGAAAGCCTGGACTGCAGAACACATGAGGACTGGGCAGGGGGCGTCCGTCAGATACTGACCCGAGCTCTCTCACTTTACACATGGTCCTGGGGAGCTTAGTTCTGGCCCTGTGCCAGGGGTGCCCCAAATCTCCAGCCAGACTTCACCTCTTAGCCCCAGATCTACTTGGCTTCTTGCCTTGGGTGTCCCACACCAAATTCAGCCTGTCCAGACTTGACCTCAGCGTCTTCCTCCCTTAGGCCGTTTCTCAGCGGAGGGTGCTACTGTCCGCCCACTGCCCAAGCTGGAGACCTGCATCTCCTCCCTGTTTCTGTTCTCCCCCTCGTATCACTTTCTCCCATCTTATTTACTTTGTCCCTACGGGTTTAGTTAGAAATCCATTCTGCTGCTCAGCACCACGCTAGGAGCCCAGACTTCCTACCTTCCTGCTTCACCATCGTGGGCGAGTTGGCTTTCATCCCACACGTGTTGCCTCATTTTCGCAAGATGGCTGCCACCGGTCCAGCCTCCCAGCGGTGTGCCAGGCAGAAGAAGGGCTGGCGCCTGTTACACTCCTCTCTTTTGTCAGGAAAGCAAAAGCAGACTTCCACTTAAGTCTCTGGCTAGAACTGTATCTGCGGCCACCTCTGGCTATAAGGGAGATTGGGAGAATGTTTGGCTTTTCCAGGCTCTAGAATTGGGGGCGGGGGGCGGCTCAGGAGAAGGGAGTCGGCCGGGGTGCCGGTGTGGCCCGCCAGCAAGGGTCTGCCGCTCCCTTGGTGCTCTCCCCTCTGCTCCTCTGCCTGTCTCCTGCCACGACCAGGCCCGGCCACCACCCACTCTTGCCTGGTGGGCTGCACCCAGTCCTGTCTCCACCATCCATTTCCCACAAGACAACCAGAGAGCTGTTTCTAAAATGTTGCTCTGAGGAGAGCCATGGGTGCAGTTCTCAAGGTAAAGTCCCGGTGTGTCATTCATTCACTGCCTCACTGGGTCCTGCCTCTCCTGCCTTGTCTGTCCCCACCCCTCCCACATTCTGGCCTCGTGGTCTTGACTATTCCCTCTGCCTGGAAACCTGCATCTAGCCCCAGCTGTGCCCGGCCCAGGCATTTCTCCCTGCCGCCCCTCGGGTGGGCCGGGCACGCACGTCGGCCTCCCATCACACAGCCCCTGCGCTTGGCTCTCACCGACCTGGCAGTTCCTCCGTGGAGGCGGGAAGCCCGGCCTGGCCTGGCCCGGGACGTGTGTATGGTGATGAATGAAGTCTCCAGAAGCAGGCCAGTTATCCGGATGGTTCCGTGTCATTGCCCAGCATAACGGATCCCGGGCCCCCGGGCCCTCCCGCACCCCCAGGGCCGGATCTCCTTCTACATGACCAACTACGGCGAGGAGGGGACGCACGTGGGGAGCGCAGCAGCGCTGGACAACACGGACCTGGTGTTCGGCCAGTACCGGGAGGCAGGTATGTCTGCCCTGCTGGTGCGGCCTGTGTCTGCGGTCCCCGTGGGGGCAGGTCAGGCCCAGTCCCCCTGGACGGGAAGGCGAGGCCCGTGTTAGCTACCCGGCGTGCTCTGCTGGGAAGAGCTTTCCGAGCAAGGAAGAGCCAAGCCGGGGCCAGGGGTGTGTGGCGGCGGGCTTCCTCCGTCTGGAGTCCCTGCAGGCGGGGTGGTAGGGCAGAGCCTGTGCTCGGGGTCGCTCTGTGCTCTGCCGGCTGTCACATTTGGGGCAAGGTGCTTCTCTTCTGTGAGCCTCAGTTTTCTGGCCTCGGCCACGGAGCTGATGATGGCGCCGTGCCCCCTGCCCTGGGAGTGCTGTGGCAGCATGCGGTCAGGGCGGGCCTGGCCCCCCGTGGGCCTGCACGGGGACCCCTGTCCTGGCCTCTCCGGGCGCCGTGCCCCTGAGGGAGCAGAGCAAACAGGGCCTGGCAGTGGCAGCCGGGGCGGCCCCTTCTGAGTGAGGGAGTGACAGGACCGGAGGGTCGGAGATGGGCGTGAAGCAGGCAGGAGTGACGGGGCCAAAGGCTGTGGAGGGGGGTCACGGGGCAGGGGACGCAAAGCCCTCAGCACAGGGCCCGGCAGCGGGTAAGTGCTCCGAGTCGGAGGTGATGTGCGAGTCGGAGGTGATGTGCGGGGTGGGGGGCTCTCTCTTCAGCAGGGGGCAGGCTGGCCGGGCAGGCGGGTGCCCACTGCACCCGACTCCCCATGCCCCGCACTCTAGGGGGACAGACGCCCTGTGTATTGGGTGTCCCCAGACACTGGGCTGTGCGCCCGGCCCCAGCCAGCTTTGCTGTTTCTGCGGAAGGGGCCTCTCGGGTGAGGACTCCAGGCAGGACGAGCGGGGGGCTTGGAGCCATGGGCAGCCACCGGGCTCTCCAACCCGGGTGGGGAGGGTGTTGGGGGGCGTCTGGTCCTGGCCGCCCTGCTGGAGGGAGCCCTCCGCGCCGAGGCCCCTGCAAAAGGCAGCCCGCATCAGGGCAGACAGGAGGGGTGTGCGCTCCGCGGGGAAGGCGCCGCGGAGACCTGCGCCTGGCCTTGCCAAGGCAGCCGCTCACCTCAGGCCCCTCCTGTGCGGAGAACGGGGGCGCTCAGAAAAATAGCCGCCCTCCGCCAAGCTCTTCAAGGCCAAGGTGCTGTTCTGAGTGCTGGAAGCAGAGGGGGCGCTACCTCCTTTCACCTGCCGCGACCCCACCGGAGGAAGGAGCCTCCCAGCAGCCATGTTTCCTGTCTGAGCCAGGCGGCAGGCAGCCCAGAAGGTTCCGTGCCAGGGCCCAGGCTACATGCCTCCTGAGGGGTGGAGCAGGGGGTCCCGGCATCAGCCCTCTGTGGTGCTGCCCACGTGGGGCCGTTTGGTATAAACCAAGGATGTCCGTGGAGTGCCGACCGGGGCACCAGCAGGAAGGGGCGCTTGTCAAAGGGAGCTCAGAGGCAGCACATTTCCATGTAGAGCAGTAGTTCCCACAGGGCCTGCGGTTTCCTGGGGCGAGTCAGAGCCACCTGGGGCCTGGGCCCAGGACTCCTGGCCCTGCCTGCCATTCTCACGTGTTAGACCACAGACTGCACCGTGAGGAACCCCCCCTTTCCCGCTTCGAGCGCAGCACCTCCTCTGTGCTCTCTGTTTTGTACGGCGTGGCCACTCCATGTGTGAGTCTGTGTCGCCCGACAGGAAATCCCACGTCTAGTTCTATGAAAGGCGAAGGCTGACGTCACGCCCCGTGCCCCTCACCCCAACTCCCATTTCAGGTGCGTGCTCGGGGCCGATTGTCCAGGTAGCGCTCACCATGTGCGGGGGTCTCAGTGGTGGCACCCCGTTAGCTGGGGAACACTCTCCCCCAGCCCCACCGCCCTGCTGCAGCCTCAGCCATGAAGGGTGAGCTTTGCGTGGCCCCCACAGCCCAGCCCGCCACCTCACAGTGTGACCTCGAGCCGGCTCTGGGAGCTCTCCTACCTCAGTTTTCTCATCTGCCAATGGGGAGAATAATCCCCCTCCCTTGGGGGTTATTGTGAGGATTAATCAAGTTAATCTCTGGAAAGTGCTCAGAATAAAGGCGCCTGGCACCAAACGTTATATTCACATTGCAGTCATTCGGGGAACGTGTGCACAGCCCGTGCAAACTGTGTCTTCTGTGCAGTGTGACCCCCGTTACGTCATCACGTGAAGAAAGTTCTCTAATAAAGCAGAGATTTGGAAATGCCTGCACCAGCCAGTTGCCCCTCTGCATTGCTCAGGTTCTGGGTGCTTCCATGGGCGTCCTTGAACCCCCAGTGCGGCCCCTCAGGTGTGGGCGTTTCGATTGTCCTCCTTTTCAGGGGGCGGCCCAGAGCGGGTCTGTCCCCATCCCAGGACCACCTCAACCCCCTCCTGTCCTCTGACTCAGCAGGCAAGGCCCCCTTCACCAGAGCGGTTCTGTTTGAAGACAGGATTTTACACCCACAAGCAGGTTCAAATATCGTCTCTCTAGTTCAGAAGTTGTGAGCTAGCGGGCAGTAGTTTTATTTAGTTCATACAATGATTTTTGAAGTAATTGCGTGAGTGGAAACATCGACATCAGGTAGTTTCTTGTTAAAAAAAAAAAAAAAAAAGCAAGCCAGGTTTTGCCTTCTTTTGAAGAGCTGGGCCATCTGGTGTCTCCAAGCAGCAGTTGGGTGGTTGGAACCAGGGAAGGTGGGTGGCCTCCCTTTTGGGACAGGTCCAAGCTCTCTAGTGTGCACCCCCTGCCTGCCCCCCCACCCCCCCCGTGAGCCTGTGAATCGGCCTCCCCTGCTTGAGTCCAGTTCTCATCTGGGACCCACAGGGAGATGCAGCCTGGGCTGCAGGGGCGTCGCCCCGGGACCCCCAGGGCTCAGTCTGCCCCCGCACCCCAGCCGCAGGCTCACGCAGCCGTCCCCCCCCCTCCCCAGGTGTGCTCATGTACCGGGACTACCCCCTGGAGCTGTTCATGGCCCAGTGCTACGGCAATTCGAGTGACCTGGGCAAGGGCCGCCAGATGCCCGTGCACTACGGCTGCAAGGAGCGCCACTTTGTCACCATCTCCTCTCCGCTGGCCACGCAGATCCCGCAGGGTGAGAACTCGTCCCGGGTTGGGGGCTCGCAGACCAGCATCCTCCCCTGCGTTGGCCCAGCCCTTCCGGGGGCCTCCCCGTGGGTGCCGGGCTCAGAGCGCTGGTCCGGGCTCCAGACTTCACATTTACAGACCCCTCTGGTCCGGCAGTCTCCACAGGAGGGCTGTGGTTTGGCAGGCTGGAGCTGGCGTGGGAAGCTCTCGTTTCCCAAACTGCCCATCCCGTTGGTCCGCTCACCGACCCGGCAACTGTGCCTGACTGAGCGGGTACCAACTTCCTCGCAAGGGTCTCTGGGCAGAGCTGGGTTCTTGCCCCTGACCCTGCTCCGCTTCACTCCTCGGAGTCCGACTCCCCTGAAGCTTACTCTGGAAGCCCACGCTCCCTCGAGCAGTCAGAGCAGACCCTCTCGGGGCCAGGCCCCTCGGGGAGACCCTGGAACCTGCCCTCTGGACCCTGCAGTCCGGTCGAGGGCCGCGCTGGGCTTCGGCTCTCTCTGCCCCACGGCGGCCGAGGTACACACGTTGCTGTGTCCGTGGGGCTGAGTGGCGTGCTGGTTGCGAGGCCCATTCGTACGTGTTAGCTCAGTGCCTGGAATGAGGAGCTGTTTGCGCCTCTGACGTGGGAGGCGGGCAGGGCAGCTTTGTGAGGGGAGGCGGCATGTTACCTGCGGGGAGGTAGGATTTCCAGAAGGCTGGGCCCTGGCCCTTACCTTCCATTTGAGTGACCATTCAGCTGTTCAGTGGGCGAATGTATGGAGTCTCTGTGGGCGCCATGCGGGGCGCAGTGAGCAGGAGACAAACACCTCAGCTCTCCTCCATGTGGAGGAGACAGACAGGAAGCATGCAGGAGGAGCCCAGGGAGGGGATCAGGGATGAGCAGTCCTGCAGGGAGAAACAGCCGAGATGTGATGGAGGAAGGTGGGGGGTTGCATCACAGGTGACATTTCTTACAGACCAGGAGCCAGGGAGGGCACCATGTGGGGTCTTGAGGCAAGTGCCTGCTTGACCGCTTGAGGGGGCAGGAGGGGCCCTGAGGCAGGTGTGGAACTGGGTAGGGAGGCCAGGAGGGGGCGCAGAGAGGTGCGGGAAGGCTGCAGATGCAGGGGAGTCTGAGGGCAGTGGGAGCCGCAGGGGGGAGAGGCGCTGGGCCGGAATGTCAGCCTGGTTCACATTTTAACCATTTTAACTGGCCTCTGGCTGTCCCAGGGTAACGGGTGGGGGCGGGAGGAGCAGGGGGCCTGTGAGGAGGCCGCTGGGAGCTCAGGCGGGAGGTGACTGGGCAAGCCGACTGGCGGGAAGGGGTGGGGCACAGGGTCAGGTTCTAGCGGAGTTTTGAAGGTGGAAGAGGTGTGGGGAGCGGCCATCAGTGGGGGGGGCTGAGGCAGTTTGTGGGGTGCAGCGGGAGGGCAGAGCCGGGTGGGGAGAGTGTGCGGCTCTGCTCCTGCTCACCCCCCTCTCCCCCTGCAGCGGTGGGGGCGGCCTACGCAGCCAAGCGGGCCAACGCCAACAGGGTGGTCATCTGCTACTTCGGGGAGGGGGCGGCCAGCGAGGGGGACGCACACGCCGGCTTCAACTTCGCCGCCACCCTCGAGTGCCCCATCATCTTCTTCTGCCGGAACAACGGCTATGCCATCTCCACGCCCACCTCAGAGCAGTACCGCGGGGACGGCATCGGTAGGGGCCCCACGGGCCACTCCCCAGTCCTTTCCCTGTCGCGGGTCTGCAACAAGGGAGGCCGCAAGAACGCTGCTTTGCTGCCCCCCGCACTGTCCCCATCTGAGCGCCGGGGCCGCCCTGCCTCTCTGTCCCCACAGCTGCCCGAGGCCCCGGCTATGGCATCATGTCCATCCGCGTGGATGGCAACGACGTGTTTGCTGTGTACAACGCCACCAAGGAGGCCCGGCGGCGCGCTGTGGCGGAGAACCAGCCCTTCCTCATCGAGGCCATGACCTACAGGTGCCTGCCTCCCCCATCCTCCCCCGCGGCCTTGACCGCATCTCCCCTGCACGGGCCACTGGCCCCGGAGCAGGACCGCATCCCCCTATTGGATCCCCTTGTGGGTTGCGCCCCATCGCCACCCCTTCTCCCCTGGTCCGCCCCCTCCCTCCTGACCCTGGGCCCCCTCCGCAGGATCGGCCACCACAGCACTAGTGATGACAGCTCAGCCTACCGCTCGGTGGACGAGGTCAATTACTGGGACAAGCAGGACCACCCTATCTCCCGGCTGCGCCACTACCTGCAGAGCCGGGGCTGGTGGGACGACGAGCAGGAGAAGGCCTGGAGGAAGCAGTCCCGCAAAAAGGTGGGGGCCTTCCTCCGTTGGGAATCGTGCCCTGGGGGCATGGTCTGGGGCGGCATGAGGTGGAGAAGCCTGGAAGGGTTGGGGGGCACGGAACTGGGAGACCTGGGCACAGCCCGGCAGGGTCTCTAAGTGCAGTCCTCGGTGCCAGGCTGCCTGGGCGGGCGCCTCTGCCGGGTCCTAGCTGCGTCCTTGGCACGCCGCCTGCCCTCCACGCCCTCCTGCCTGAGGACGGACACGGCGTCCTCGTCAGAAGGTGGGCAAGGGGTAGGCGACCTAATTCGTGTGCAGTGTGAGTGTCCCACTGTCCTCGGCCGGGAGCCGGGCGGTGTGCCCAGTGGGACGGGCCACCCTCCCTCCGGGCCTCGGTTTCCTCACCTCTAAAGGGCCTGCTGCCCGGTTCTGCATTTAGCGTCGGACCGGACAGTGCGGGGGAGGAGAGGCCGGGCTTGGGTGGGGGGTTGCTGAAAAGGTGGTTCTCACCCCTGCCAATCCTCGCCTGTTGTCCAGATGGGAGCCCCCTGCTGGGGTCCCACAGGTGGCGGCGGGGGGGCTGGTTGCGTGTCTACTGTCCCACCTCCCCCAGGTGATGGAGGCCTTTGAGCAGGCGGAGCGGAAGCCAAAGCCCAGCCCCAGCCTGCTCTTCTCAGACGTGTACCAGGAGATGCCCGCCCAGCTCCGCAAGCAGCAGGAGGCCCTGGCCCGGCACCTCCAGACCTACGGGGAGCACTACCCCCTGGACCACTTTGAGAAGTGAGGCCTGCTCATCCCCCGACCCCCACCTCAACCACCCCGAGGGGCAGCCCCACTGTGGGGGGGGGTCGCCCAGGGAGCGGCAGGATGCCACCCTCCTTCCCCAGTCAGCTCCCTCCAAAATACTGGGGCCAGGGCTCTAGCCCCCCCATCCCCACTCCTCCAGGCTGTTACCCTGGGGGGCCTCAGTCGGCCCCCTCCTTGCCTGTTACAGTGCCTTCTCCCAGGGGCTGGGTCAGGGCGCCTCCAGGACTAGAAGCCCCTCTGGGGTGGGCGTGGCGGGTCAGCCTGTGGAAAGCCACTCCCTCAAAGTGAGAGGTGGTTAGCAGGTGGCCAATAAACTCTATTTGGCTCTGTACCCCCCCCTGCCGCTGGTCTGTTTCCTGGCGTTTGGGAGGTGGGAGGAGAGCCCAGCGTGACTGGTTTGGGACCACCTCTTGGTTCTCCCCTCTAGATAAAGAAAGCCGGGGCCATTGAGACATGTAACTTCCCCCGGAAACTTTAGCAAGCTGGAGGGTCCGTTTCTGCAGACAGGGTCGGGGGGGGGGTCCTCCCCAGATGGTCTCCTGTTCTCCCTTAGGTGGGACAATGCTGCCATTCAGCAAAGTGAACAGGAGGCCACCAGAGCTGGTCCTGCCCAGTAATGGGGGGGGCGGGGGAAGGCATCCAGTGTGAAGGTCAGGGTGCAGCTGTGCTCACTGGGTCAGCCCTCCAGGGCCCCACAGGCACAAAGACGACGCCAGGTCTCAGAGTGGGGGTGGGCATATTTTTCAAAAACAAGAAGTAGACAAAAACAGTCTGTTGCCTCCTGCTGCCCAGCCCCCTCGCCTGGGAGGGCCCCAGAGGGGCTCAGGCTGTCACGATGCTAGGATTCCTCCCTCACGCTGAGGCCCAGGAGGAGAGGCCGAGCCAGGGACGGGCACCCGGGTGCAGGCCAGGGCCGCCCTCCCCCTCCTCTCCCCAGCTCCCCCCAGGCTCAGCACCGGAACTGGGGGTCCTGCAGCTGCTTCCAGAGCCGAATGCTCTTCTGGGGGCTGAGGGGCCGCACCAGCAACAGGTCCCGGAACGCGCAGGGGTTGGCCGTCCGGTCTGCCGGCCAGGCCGTGCGGAAGCCTTTGTGATCCCTGGGTGCCAGGCCCAGGGCACGGAAGCATAGGCCCATGTAGACATCATCGAAGGGGAAGGGGGCCACGCGGGCCGCGGCCTGCAGCAGCCAGGGGGCCAGGCGCCCAGCGATGACATAGCCACCCCCGCTTGCGTAGGCCGGGTAGTGACCTTTAAAGAAGGACAGGGGCACGTAGAAGGGTCCTCTGGGCTTCCGGAGGGGTTTGGCCTGGGTAAAGACCTCCCCCAGGTAGAGGCCTCGGGCCCAGCTGGGTGGCAGGCCCCGCAGGTGGTCCAGAAGGGCAGGTGTGTGCACAAAGGCATCGTCCCGAGCTTGCAGGACGAAGCTCACGCCCGGGCAGTGGCGGCCCAGCCAGGCCAGCAGCAGCAAGTCTTTGAGCGTCCGATTGAAGGGGACGTCGAGGAAGTCCCAGAGCAGCAGGTCACTGTAGCGGCGGCTCTCCCAGGCCACCAGGGAGCTCAGGTCGGGCCCCCCCTCACCCTCGGGCGACCCCAGCAGGAAGAGCAGCTGGACTCCGGGAGCCGGACTGCCCCACGTCTCCCTCACGGCCTGCCGTTCCTCGAAGTGCCCCGGTTCCGACTTGACGGCCAGCAGCAGGTAGGGGACGTCGGTGTCCGAGCAGCTGGCCACTTGGCCGCCGCCGCTCCCGGGCCGCCACGGTGGGAAGCTCCGGCAGGCTGCCGACAGCAGGAAGCGGCGGAGGCCCTTAGGGTAGGACTTGAAGTCCGGGATTTCGGCGGCAGCAGCGGCCCCCCAAGCCCGGCAGCCCCCTGCCTCCGCGCTGTCCCCACTGGGCAGGGACCCCAGCCGCCACTGCTGCTGGTTCCAGTAAGCCGAGGGCAGTGGGCCGGTGTGGCCCAGACGGGTGGAGAGGTTAGCTGGCAGGGTGGGCTCGGGGCTGGTGGGTGTGGGTCCTGGTGGGGTGTCCCGGGGTCCCTGGTAGGCTTTGCTTAGCCAAGACTCGGATGTCCACTCGATGTACACCTTGAGGCCCAGGAGCGTGAGCAGCGCTGACAGGCAGAGAAGGCACTTGGGGCAGCGCATGACCCAGGCCAGGGAAGGGGTGGCCGCGGGAGCTGCAAAGGAGCCACAGAGGCCTCTGGGGTGCAGGGATGGGCGCCAGCAGTCCCCACCGGCCCCTGTAACCCCTTCTCTCGGCCCCAGCCCCTAATCCACCCCCCCCCCGGCCCCGCCCCGCCAAGGACCCAGCTCTTCCCTATTCCTGGAGCCCGAAACCCTGTTCGAATTCTTTCGACACCCTGCCCAGCCCACCCCAGCCCAGCCCGGCCCATTCCACCGACCTATTCCGCAGCCCCACCCCAGGGACTGGGGACTTGGCCATTCCAGCCCCCCTTCATTCCCTTACCGGGAGTCAGAATCACAGGGTCAGCCCTTTCACCTTCTAGAAACCCAGCCTCCCTCGTCCCAACAGTCCCCACCCCAGGGAAGGGGGGCCAGGGACCTGCTCGCTCCTCTTTACCTCTGGGTCCAGCTCCCGCCTGCGCCGCGTCCGGGGCCTCTGGTCGGGCCCCCGCTCCCGCTCCCTCCCTTCTGCCCCTGCCGAGCGGCGGAGCTGTACTCGGAGCCCTGCCCAGCCAGTCCGGAGGGGCGGGGAGGGGCGGGGAGGGAGGCCGCCAGGGCCCCAGGGGCCGGGAGGGGCTGGGGCGGGGCTGAGGGAGGAGGGGACGGGAGGGGAGGGCAGGAGGCCGACCTGAGGGATGGGGCTCTGGCGTGTTGGGGCTGGTTTTCTGGTGAGACAGCGGAAAGGTGCAGGGTGGCCAAAGACACAGACGGGGGACCCGGCGAGGGCCGGCGGGGAGAGCCAGGGGCCTGGGAGAGTCTGGGGGGGCGTTGCGCTGAGGGGCCAGGGCCGAGCTCGGGCTGGGCAATGGCGAGATGGCCCAGGGACAGGCAGAGTCCCAAAGTGGTAGAGCTGGGCGGGGAGGGGGGGGCGCTGGCGCCTGGTCTTGGAGTCGGCGGCGGCAGCGACTGTGCTGAGGGGATGGGTCGGCCGTGCCCGGGATGGGGTGTGTTGTGGCCGCCGGAGTCAGGGTGGGGGTGGGGAAAGGGCTGGTGGGGAGGAGAGACGGACTGCGTGGGTGGGGAAGGAGGGGTGGGGGAGACCTCTGGGGCAGGCGGGGGAAGGGAGAGGAGGGACGGAGGGGGAGGTGGAGAGAAGAGGGAGGGGGGGATGTGGAGATGGGGAGTGAGAGATCCCGGGTAGCCCGAGGCCCCCGTGCGGGAGGGAAGAGAGACGTTAGAGGCAGGTGGGCGACCCTCGGGGTGGGACTGAGAAGGGCGTCTGCGGACCTCCGGAGCCAGGGAGGAGCAGGAGGGGACTCGATGGAAGGGGAGGGGGAGGGGGAGGGGGGTGCCAAGCTAGAGGCTAGTGGAGGGTGGGGTGGGGGCACCGGGGGCCCTCGAGCTGAGCTGAGCCCCGCACCTCCTCCGCCCCCTTTGGTGCCGGGTGTTTGCATTGCGGGGGCGCGGATCCATCCCTACCCCGTCCCCCCCAGCCCCGCCCCCAGCCCCGCCCCCAGCTGCGCGGTGACTCCGGGAACACTCACATCCGGCCCCCCGGGACAGGAGAGGGTGTCTGCCTGTGTTTGCGTCCCCGCCCTCCGGGGCCCCTGCTGTTGGGGCTGCATCAGCCGTCTGGGGAGGTGGGCAGGCGGGGCCTCCTTATCCCTGACCAAGGGCCCCACAGAGCCTGGTCTGACCCCCTTCGCTCCATCCTGGGTTGGGAGGACTGTCTGGATCCTCTCATCCTTGGCACCTTGTCTGTCAGCAGCTGCTGGTTATCTGTCCAGAGCTGATTTCCAACCACCAAGTTCGAGTAATGGAGCCCGTGGGAGCAGCTGGAGGAAAGCGTGCAGAGGAAGTGTCAGATATTAAGGCCCTAGAAGCCAGAGTGGGCAAGGACGGCCAGGGCCCCCGGGGCAGGGAGGGGTCTCCCAGCCTCCGCCTCCCGCCCCGGGCCTGGGAGAGGCGGCAGGGCCCCCGCTGCCAGAGCTCCCCCCAGCTCATCTCACTTCTCCCAGGGGTGCCGACACTGCCCCTCCTGAGGGTGGTTGGAAATCTCAAGGTACGGTTTGGGTTGCTCTGGGCATCAGAGTCCAATCAGGAGAAACGGCCCAGCAGTGGGAACGGGGCAGTCCATCATTGAGAATGACCCAAGAGTTGCCTTCTTGTGGAACACAGTAGGGGGTGGAAGTGCGGCTCCCACATGAGCAACCTGGTCCGACACCGACCTGCCTGAGCTCTGGGGGGTGCCCCCTCCGGATTATGCCAGGGCGGCTCAGCTCCGTGCCTCAGTAACCGGAGGCCGCGCTTGAGTGGAGTTCTAGTCAGCGACCTGAGAAAGCGATTAGAACCACCCCGCTGCACTAGCTAGCTATCTCGTTACCTCAAGTGTGTGCCCCGGACCGTGAACTTGGCCCTCACTGGTCTAACGCCCTTAGACTGGAGCCGCCCCGCCCCCCAGGTTTCTGACTGTATGTTTGCCAGTCTTGCCATTCTTCTAGTGTAGAGGCTGCCCCCTCGGAGTCCTCGTGGGCGGCTGTGCCCTGGAGCCTGTTGGGGCGTAAGCCTGGGGGTCTGGGGGCCTGGTGAGAGCAGGGGCGCTTGTGAGGAGTCTGAGGAAGGACACACACCTGCTGCCAGAGCATCCGCCCCGGGCAGGGGGGGCACAGCGTTTCCAGCCCAGGCAGGCCGCTGGTTCCCTCACACACTGGGCACGGACGCTCGAGTGACTAGGGGGTTCAAGATCGACCACCCCATTCCAGATTTCAGGGTCCCTCTGTGTACCAGGCGGCGCCCTCACTTGCACATGAGAAACCGGTCGAGACTGGGGATTCGGCAGCCCGCAGACTTAACTGCCGCGCTGTCAGCGCTCCGAGGACCTCGGGGGCAGCACGGAAGCTCGCCGTCCCCTTCTCAGAAGGCCGCCTGAGCTGAGCCAACAGACCCGAGCCTGCCCTTGTCTGTGAGCGCTTAAAGGCACTCCGCAGTCTGCCCAGCACCTATCTTTGGAGTTGTCATCACCGCCATGGCGGTCAGGTGCAGCGGCCGCAGGGCTTCCGGGGCTCCCCGGGCTCCTCAGCCGGCACCCCGTCCCAACCCCCGGCCGGAGGTGGGCCAGAGCTGGGCCGCGCGCCCCCGCGGGTTTCCCCAGCCCGCTTCCCGCCGCTGCGGAACCGACCCCAAATCCCCTCTTGGTGCGTCCGTCTCCTGGAACACTCCAGATGCCAGTGCCGGATCAGTGTGGATCCAGTCAGGAGAGAAAAACCACACAGTAATTCGAACAGGTGAAGTTTAACAGGAATTGTTGACTTTGAACAGCGAATTGAAATAAGGGATTCACGGAGAAGGAGCCTTGGCATCTGCTGAAATCCCCCTTCCAGGACGTAGCTGGAGAGCCCTCCGCAGGCGGGTGCCTCAGTGGGGGGCACTGCTCTCAGACTGCTGGCGGGGCCGGGGAAGCTGCCGGCCGCCCGGCACTCCAGGATCCACCTGCTGGGGAGGCCGCGCGCCCGGCAGGAGCCCGGGAGCGCGCAGAGCTCACCCACGGAAGCCGAGGCTCTCCTCCTGGGGTCTCTCGGGCGCCCTCTACCGCCACTTAGCGAGGAAAACTACTGCAAAGGCCCAGGCCTGTTTTCACTAGAGCTGCATTTGTGGCGGACGGATTAGCGGGAACGCGGTGGGGGGGGGGGGGGGGGGGGGGGGGGGGGGGGGGGGGGGG
>NW_023270459.1:0-22554 GCF_011800145.1 Mirounga leonina | reverse complement strand
GGGGGGGGGGGGGGGGGGGGGGGGGGGGGGGGGGGGGCGGGGGGGTTCCGGGCGTTTGGCGAGTGGAGGCCAGGGATGCCGCAGCGGGCCGTGAGCTGAGGGGTGCCCCACAGGGAACCGGGCCAGCAGCACGTTCGAGTAAGGATACTTTGAGTCTCGGGACAAGTCAAGAGCAGGGTTTCTTGACGTGGTAGTGGCCATGTCTGGGGAAGTCACGGGGTTGGGGGAGTGCGGCTCCCCAGGGCGGCTTACCTCCCCCGGGCCTGGGAGGCTGTTGGAACCCAGGAGAGAAGCCTGTGGAAAGAGGGGCCTAACCGATGACACAGGAGCTGTGACCTTGCAGCCTAGGGTGCAGCCAGCGCGAGCCCCCGAGGTGAGGAACAGGTACGCCAGCCTCCCGCTCTCCCCTCAGACCTGCTGGCGGTGCCCCCCACCCCCCATGTGGAGTGAACCCAGACGGAAGCCCCGCTGCTGCCCAGCTTGATGGGGCGGGGGGCCGAGGCCTAGGCAGGGATGGGGCTGGCCTTGTCCTGGGACTGCTCCTCCGGCCCCGACGGGAGGCCCTGGGCCCAGTCAGCCCCCAGAACCTGGCAGCTGGGTAGCATCTCCTCCACCAGGATGCGCGTGAGGCCCGGGTTGGACACGGCGTGGAGGTCCGAGATGTCCAGCCTGCGGAGGTTCCTGAGGGGAGGCAGCAAGGGGGAGGCCTGCGTAAGGAGGGCCTCTGTGCGGGGGTGTGGAGGGGGCGCGCCAGCCCCGGCTTCAGCCCCGAGCTCTGTAGCTGCCCAGAGAATGTTAGAGCTGGCCAAGTACAGACATCCACCGTGGGGACCCCAGATGCACACTCCGGCTCCTCCTGTTTGTGACGGTGTAAACGTCACTGAGTTGTCATTAAAACAAAAAGGAAGAAAAACGAGGAGTGGTCATGTGTCCATCCGTGTCCGCCCCCCGGACAGATTCACTGCAAATGCTCACCTGGGCAGACCCCACACACGCTCCAGGTTGGTCATGGAGGCAGGGCTATGGGGACTGCCCGACCGCCCGCTCCCCACCTCCCCAACTCTGTGTCGGGCACCCCCCGCCAAGCTTGGGGCCCAGCCTGAGCTGCGGTCTCACTGCAGGTGGTGGAGGCTGGCGAGGCCCCGTTCGGAGATTCGGGGACAACCGGCCAGCGAGAGCTCCTGCAACGAGTTGGCTAGCGGGTGGAGGCGTCCGAGACACCAGTCATCCACGTGGGGACAGCGCTGCAGCCACAGGGACTGGAGCTCCTTCAGGGCCACTGTGGGGGGGAGGCCACTGTGGTCCTTTCTGGAGACCTCCACAGAAGGGCAAGTGCACGGCCCCACCCGCCTCCGCCCACTCACAGAGGCTGTCCAGGCCCTGGTAGTTGATGGCACAGCCACTGGCATCGACGGCCTCTACGGGCACCGCCTGGAACTTCAAGAAGTCAAGAGAGAAGTGGCCACGCGCATCTGACCGGATCCACTCCTTGCCCTGAAACCTGGAAGGCGACAGCAGGTGTGAGCAGGGCACCTCCCCTCCCTGGCCCCGTGTGATGACGTGGTCGCCCCGTGTCTGGTGCACTCGCTACCCATCAGGCCCTGCACAAAGCCCTTAGTGTGGGGTCTCCCTGGGTCCCCGACATTCCCATGAAAGATGCGATGTTTGGCCTTTTTTTTTTTTTTTTAAAGTAGGCTCCATGCCGAGCGTGAAGCCCAACATGGGGCCTGAACTCACGACCCTGAGATAGAGACCTGAGCTGAGATCAAGAGTTGCTCAACGGACTGAGCCACCCAGGCGCCCCTATTTGAAAAACTCCCATAACATCAGAGAAAAGGGCAAGAATTACAAGAGTCTTCATAGGCTGGCAAAAAAAACCCCAAAAACCCAACATACTCAGACATCTGTGCTGTTTCTGAGGAAAGTGCTGGAGGAAGGTGCTCAAACCAAGGGAACATTTTAGTTGGAGCCAAGTGAGGGGTAGGTGCATGAGCTACGTTTTTCAAAAAAGAGGAAAAAGGGGAGAAAAAAGAGGAGGAAGGGAAGGAGAAAGGAAGGGGAGAAGGAAGGAAAAGGAACAGCGACATGTACTGAGCTCCTGTGCTGTGCCAGGTCTGTTCCAAGCGCTTCCACTGCAAAATGTCTTTGAATCTTTCCAGCAAACCTTGTAGGTTCCATACGACCACCGCCCCACTTTACAGGTGACGGAGCAGAAGCTCAGGAACAAGAAGTCCCAAGAGCCTCGGGCTCAGCGCTCCACGCCTCCCCCCCACCCCCTGCTGACACTTTTGCCCTCATACTTGACCGCGCCTCCCTGCTTCAGGATGAAATAGGCGCCCGCGGCGTGGGGACCGAAGCGCTCCTTGATGTAGGTGAAGGGCCTGTGGAGAGAACAGTGGCTGAGGCTGAGCACCGCACCCCGGCGTCACACCCCCCTGCCGCTGCGAGGGTCAGAGTCCACAGCACCAGGACTGAGCCAGGCTGCAAATATTTACTGAGTGTCCCATTAAGCACTGGGCACCAAGGCAGATAGCGGTCCCTGCTCTGTGAGGCTCATTTACAGAAGGAAACAGATAAGAAACCTGGAAGTTAAGAGCAAATTGCAGATCCATGATGGAAGTAACACAGAGGGACTGACTCAGGAGTGGCTTGGGCCAGGGCTGGGGAGGGAGAAGGCTACTTCAGTTTGGGTGTCAGGAGGTGATGCTTGAGCAGAGATTTGAGTGGTGGGAAGAAATTGAAAAGTCAAGGCAAGAGCCTGCCAGGCCAAGGGAACAGCTGGTGCAAATGCTCAGAGGCTCAACTTAGGAAGGCAGAACAAACAGCAATAAGGACACCGTGCTGGTGGGGGTAAGGGGAGTCCCTGGTAGGGGTCTCAAAGCTCAGATGTTAGGCCTTGGGGTCCGGCTTTTATTGTAGTTGCAATGGGAAACCATTTGAGGGCTTTAAGCAAGGTGGTGGTTTTCTATTTTAGTTTTTTTTTTAAGATTTTATTTATTCATTTGACGGAGAGAGCGAGCAAGCACAAGCAAGGGGAGCAGCAGAGGGAGAGAGAGAAGCAGGCTCCCCACTGAGCAAGGAGCCCGACAGGAGACTTGAACCTGAGCCGAAGGCAGATGCTTAACAGACTGAGCCACCCAGGCGCCCCTCTATTTTATAGTTTGAGTCCTGTGGATGACTTATAGACCATAACAGACTGGAGGGGGCAAAAGATGACCAGTTCAGATTACTGCGCTCAACCAACCATAAAATGAAGGGGCTCAGACCAGGCTACGAATAGTGAGGAGCTTAACAACTGGGCACATCTGGGATGGTCTGGTATTTTATTGGTGGACTGGATGTGGAAGACAGAGAAGCAAGAAGAATCAGGAAGACTCCTTAGAATTTGGCCTGAGTAAGGGGGACAGTGCTGCTGTTTCCTGGGATGGGAAGGCTTGGGGGTGAGCAGACTTTCTTAGGGGGAAGTCAAGGGTTTGCCGTGGGCCATGTTAGGTTTGAGGTGCCGGTGTGACCTCCAAGAGATGGTGGGCAGCGGGTCACCTATATGAGCTGGAGCCCTTGGGAAGGGTGTGGCCAGAGAGGACGCAATTCGGCGGGCCTGGTATAGCAGCTGCAGGGGCAGGATCTGAGTTCTGCCTGGTAAGGCCCCCGCAGCAGGGTCGTGCCCGCCAAGAGTGCTCACCGATTTTTCTGGTGCACCTTCAACACCTGCTTTTGGAGTAGGTACTCCCTGAGAGCCTGCACGTCATAGAAGTGGTCAGCCAGGAACTGGAGCAGGGATCTCCCCTTCTTCTGACTGCCCTCCAGGGCCACTGCCCTGCTCAGGCCACGGATGCCCCTGGTACCCCGGTTCCATACTGGCATCACCAGGTGCAGGGGCTGGGGAGGACAGGAAAGGAGAGGCTGAGCCTGGAGCCTCCTGTGAGAGTCAGAGTTGGATCCCCCTGTTCTTGGTCCTCCTCTTGCTGCACCCCCCCCCCCCACTGCTTCTTCCTGGTTCACAAAATTCTCCTTTCAGAACTTCCAAATTCTGCTTTTGAGATCCCCCAAATTTCCTCATGTTTCTCCCAAGTTCTTCCCCTTAATCAACCTAAATTCTCTCTGATTTGGCCAAACATTCTTGGTCTTACCATTTTCCCCCTGATCTTTTCCTAAACCCATATTTTTCTTTGAAGACCTCTATTATCTGACCTCTCAATTTCCCACAAAATACCCCCTTAATTTTATCCAATTTTCCCTGGAGTCTTCCTGAATAACCCATTTCTTAACCCCAAAATATCTTAATTTCACTCCAAACCACCCTTAATTTACCTGTTAAAGCCCCCAAACTCTTCCTTCAGTTTCCCTTCAGTGTTCTCTTGGCCTGCTCCAATTTCTTTTTCTGCTTCAACCAAATTTTCTCGGTAATTTGCCCAAATCCTTATTTCCCCTCAAAAATTCCTAGGTCCCCAACCACTCACCTTAGTCTTCCCTAAACCCATTCCTTGACTTTAGCTCTTTCTTCCTAAATTCTCTCCTCGAATATCGCAAATTCTCCCCTTAATTTCCCTTAGGTCGGGCGCCTGGGTGGCTCAGTTGGTTAAGCGACTGCCTTCGGCTCAGGTCATGATCCCAGAGTCCTGGGATCGAGTCCCGCATCAGGCTCCCTGCTCAGCGAGGAGCCTGCTTCTCCCTCTGACCCTCCCCCCTCTCATGTACTCTCTCTCTCTCTCATTCTCGCTCTCTCAAATAAATAAATCTTTTTTTTTTTTTAGATTATTTATTTATTTATTTATTTTAGAGACAGAGCACAAGAGGGGGGAGCGGGAGACGGAGAAGCAGACTCCCTGCTGAGCAGGGAGCCCGATGCGGGACTCGATCCCCGGACTCCAGGATCATGACCTGAGCTGAAGGCAGTTGCTTAACCAACTGAGCCACCCAGGCGCCCCAAATAAATCTTTAAAAAAAAAAAAAAATTTCCCTTAGGTCTTTCCCTTGGAACTTCCATATTCACGTTTTGGTTCCTGTCCCCGACCTCCATCGTCCCTTTGGCTTTCCATAAAAATGCATAACTCTCCCATGAGCTTCCCTCACCTGTACCCTTTGATCTCCTACCTTTGGATCTCAAACCCCAGCTTCTCCACCGAACTCATCCAAACCCTCTTCCCTGGAAGGTCCCACTCGCGCCCGCCCGACTCCCAGCGCCCACAATCGGGTCCCTTCCTCTGATTGGCTGGGTGCGCCATCTTCGGAACGCGCTCCCTGCTTCCCCATTGGTTTCTCTCCACCAAGTCCCCGCCCCGCTTCCTCTCTAAAGCGCCCCGGCTGTCTGCGACTCGCACCGATCCTTCTCGGCTCTCGAAGGTCGCATGTCAGCGCTCCCAGCATAAGCCTTAGCGGGAGAGGCCTCCTGCTCTCTCTTGCCCCTTGCTGCCTGGGTGTTGACAGAAACCCTGAAGGCGGGGGCAGCAGAGCGGACTTCAATTTTGGGGCTCTAGGAGCTCCGGTCACTTACCGCCCTGGGCGCCGCCATCTTGCTAGGATTACGTAAACGGAAGGGGCCGGTTTTTCTCTGTCCACCCTCGAGGTTCAGACCGAGACGTCTTTTCCTGTGGCCACGCCCCCTTCATGCTCCAGCTCTCCTTTTAAAGGCACCGCACTTTTTACTCTAGTTGAGCGATTGCTTCGAAAGCCATTTCCATGGTCTTTAACAGTGAGTCTCTGCAGCCTTTCCCTGGGAGACCGTTCAGTCCTTCCTGTTAGAGTACCCTCCCTCCGACTGTACTCACAGTCCCCCTGAGCTTGCCTCTTCCTCCAGCTTTCATTCGCTACCTCCTTAATGGCTAGGCAACTGACCCAGTCATTCTTTACGCCTGGGTCAGGAAAGGAAAAGGTCTAGTGGGTGGTGAGGTTAGACTTTAGGGTAGGAGAGGTGAGATCTCAAAGTACTGTGATCGCGACTTTAGTTTGGAGTCCAGCGCTCTCTCTCAGTGTGAAGATTTAATGTGAAGTCTTGTGGGTAGAATCATTCATTTATTCGCAGAGGTTTACTGAACACCTGCCACGTGGCCTACACTGTTTTGGGTGCTCAGGTTACCATGGTGAACAAGACAGACCTTATTTCAGGGAGTCAGCATTCCAGGTGGGGAGAGGATGGACAAGAAACAAATGAATAAGCAAGATAATTTCAGATAATGTTTGATAAGAGGCACATAAGAACAGGCAGTATAATTGGCAGTGACTAGAGGGTAAGGGAATCGGCAAAAGCCTTTCTGAAGAGATGATATTTAAGCGGAGGTGAAGGATGAGAAGGAAACAGTCGTTCAAAGATCTGGGAGAAAGGTATTCCAGGCAGACTAACAGCGAGTGCAAAGGCCCAGGGGTGGGAACCAGCTGGCACAGAGAAGTAGGAGATGAGGTCAGAGAGGTGGGCAGGAAGCTGACTGTGCCGAATTCCATTCTCAGGGGCATATCATGATCTGATTTATGCCTTTTTTAAATTTATTTTTTTGATTTTATTTATTTATTTTAGAGATATAGAGAGAGCAAGTGGGGGGAGGAGCAAAGGGAGAGGGACAAGCAGACTGTGCTGAGTACAGAGCCCAACTACTCGGGGCTCGATCCCATGACTGGGAGATCATTACCTGAGCTGAAATCAAAAGTCAGACGATTAACCGACTAAGCCACCCAGGTGCTCCGATTTATGTTTTTCAAAGATCATTTCGGGGCGCCTGGGTGGCTCAGTCAGTAAAGTGTCTGCCTTCGGCTCAGGTTATGATCCCAGTGTGCTGGGATCGAGCCCAGTGTCAGGCTCTCTGCTCAGTTGGGAGCCTGTTTCTCCCTCTTCCTCTGCCCCTCCCCCTGCTTGTGTTTGTTCTCTCTGTCAAATAAATAAATAAAGTCTTTTAAAAAAATATCATTTGTGCCAGGTGGAGAACAGACTTTAGGCAGCAAGGGTGGAAGTGGGAGCCAGCAAAGAGGCTACTGCAGGAGTCCAGGCAAGAGAGGAGTGGAGACAGGAGCAGGGGTGGGGCAATAGGAACTGGTGAGAAGTGCTCAGATTATGAGTTTATTTTGAAGGTTGAGCCAATAGCTCCAGAAACTTAAAGGGATAGGGATACCACTTAGGGAGACGGGGAGACTGGGAGACTGGGAAAGTGACAGGTTTGAAAGGCAGGTGTGGTGGGCTGAATAATGGACCCCCCCCCCAAAAAAAAACTCATGCCCTGATCCTTGGAACTTGTGAATCTGTTACTTCATATGGTAAATGGAAGATGTGATCAAGTTAAGAATCTGGAGATGGGGGGCGCCTGGGTGGCTCCGTCGTTAAGCGTCTGCCTCCGGCTCAGGTCATGGTCCCAGGGTCCTGGGATCGAGCCCCGCATCGGGCTCCCTGCTTAGCGGGAAGCCTGCTTCTCTCTCTCCCACTCCCCCTGCTTGCATTCTCTCTCTCTGTCGAAAAATAAAAATAAAATCTAAAAAAAAAAAAAAAAGATTAAAAAAAAATCTGGAGATGGGGAGATTATCCTGGGCGATCAGGATGGGCCAAATTCGATGACAAGGGTCCCGTTAGATCGAGGCAGGGGGTCAGTCAGTAGGAGATGTGATGGTAGGTGCAAGAGTGATACAGGGAAGGGGCAGCGAGCCAAGGACTGCGGTGGTGGCGGCTTCTGGAAGCGGAGGGAGGCCCACGTCCCAGTCTTCGCCGAGGCAGGGCCCTAGCTGACAGTGATGGTATCCATGGGCAGGTCAGGGGTCAGCAGAGCTGGCTGCTCAGTTAGCCAGTAGCCTGGACACTGAGGTACCACAGCTGAGGGATCGCGGCTCCTCAGACACACTAATTGGGAAGTCCTGGGGTGGCCCAAGTGCAGAAGACAAGGTCCAAGCTGGAGCAAGCCAGAGAGTAGAGAGGAAGGAAGGATGGAAGCTGAGGAGGAGGGGGTGGGGAGGGGCCCAGGAGAGACCCAGGGCGGGACAGGTGAGGCCAGCCATCCCCAGACACCCAGCCCCCACGAGGGGTTCGGCCTGAGAAGGGGTCAAGAGGGGTGGGGGTTTTGTCTCTGCCAGAGAGGCCGTGGCTGGACCCTTGTGAGCAGAGTTGAAGTTAGACTTTAGAAGGAAGAAAATCCTCGCGAGGCCGTCAGTTTTCACCTGAGAGCGGACTTTGAAATGCTGACCCAGGCACCCCCTCACGCCCTTTGCTCCCCCCTTGCCTCGCCGGCTCCTCAGAGGACTGGGTCATTCTGGACCTTGTCACTTTCTGCTCCTGGCACCACTGCTCAGGGACTATGGAGCTTTGGAGGCAACTGAGGCAGGCGGGACTGGTGCCTCCGGGGCTGGGCCCCCCTCCCCGGGCCCTGAGGGAGGTCCCCCCAGTGGGGAGAGCTGGCCAGACCCTCCTGTCCCCAGGGGCAGACGCTGCAGGTGCCAGGGAGAGTCTGCTGTGGATCTGGGAGGAGCTGGTGAGTGAGGGGTTCGGAGGGGCAAGAGATGGGGCGCAGGTGGGGGTGGGGAGAGAGAACAGGTGCGTGTATGGAAACGAATGGAATTGCAAAGGACCAGAGATTGAAGGACAGAAATTGAGAGACAATAAAAGAAACAAGCAGAGAGACAGATAAATCCAAAGAGTGAGACAAGGGAGTAGAGAGAGACAGGGACAGAGACGAACAGAGGGAGAGACAGATAGAAAGCAGAGACTGAGAGCGACAACAGAGACAGAGACTCAGATTAAATCTGAGATGGAGAGATAGAGATGGTCAAAGGCAGGGGCAGAGAAATAGAGACAGAAAGGGTTATGGAAAGACAGAGACAGAGGCAGAGACAGGCAAGGTGGGGCAGAGAGCAGAGAGACATCGTAAGGAAGGCACAGAGGCACAGAGATAGTGAGGGACAAAATGGAGAGACAAAGCCAGGGAGAGACAGAGGCAGAGATCAAGAGCCCCTGGGAGAAGCCAGCTGACAGTCAAGGTCCGGGACAAAGTGAGGACCCTGCCGTGTGCCGCGGGCCCGGATTGTTAAAGAGAAGCTTACTTATGGCATCTATTAAAGATGGTGAAGTGGGGCGCCTGGGTGACTCAGTCGTTAAGCGTCTGCCTTCGGCTCAGGTCATGATCCCAGGGTCCTGGGATCGAGCCCCGCATCGGGCTCCCTGCTCGGCGGGAAGCCTGCTTCTCCCTCTCCCACTCCCCCTGCTTGTGTTCCCTCTCTCGCTGTCTCTCTCTCTCTGTCAAATAAATAAATAAAATCTTAAAAAAAAAAAAAAGACGGTGAAGTAGTAGGTGTAGGGGCTACTGTAGTGGGGGGGCAAGGGGGGCTGCGGAGAGATGGGCTCAGCTCTGAGCACAGCAGGGGCAAGTGGGGATTTCTAGCGAAGGAGAGGGTGGGGGTCAGAAGATGGGAAATCACGAGGCAGGGCATCTGGCTGAATGGACCAACAGGATTCATGCTGGAGGCAGGTGGGGGAGATGAGGTGGGGCCTGGGCGTGGATGGGGGATGAGTAAACAGATGAGATATTGGGAGTGATCAGACGTGGAGGATGGAAGATTCTTGGTAAAACAGGATTTTACAAGGAAGTGCACAGATGGGCCCGGGAGAAGGTTTAGGAGCTTAGCTGAAGTTTGGTCAAGCAAAGAATCTTGGCCAGGACTCGAACAGGTTTGAGGTCAGGGGCACGCTGATATCCCCGCCCCCCTCCCCCCCGCCCTCCGGGGTGGGATGCCCACGACTCCACCTTCCCACTGGCAGGGGCACCTCCGCCAAGTGGACGTCCAGCTGCTGGGCCAGCTGTGCGGTCTGGGACTGGAGATGGGGGCACTGCGGGAGGAACTGGTCACCTTCCTGGAAGAGGAGGAGAGCCTCATCGAGGAAGAGGAGGAGGAAGAGGAGGAGGAAGAGCCTGAGGGGAAGCAGGAGGAGGGACACCCGGGGGCCTCCTGCTCAGCCCCACACCACCACCTCCCTGACTTCGAGATGACCATCTGAGGCCCTGCTAGATGCTTCTGATTGACACATGAATGAGATGCAAATTTATGCAAAGGAGGGGGCTTTTGCAGTCAGATCAACCTGCCAAGGTTGGGAATCAACCTGGGCAAATGCATTCTCTGAAGATGTCTGTCTGCACCCAGACTGAGGGGCTGGCCTGTGGGTTTTGCTGCCCATGTGGGAGGTTTGCAGGTTTATTTGCCGATGAACTGCATGCAAGACTGTTGCAGGGGACACGTGGGTTTTTGCAGATAGGATGGGAGATGCTTGCTGATGATGAAGGCCGTCCAGTACCGTGGCCAGGGCCTGCAAGTGGCCACTGAAACGTGGCTGGTCTGAACTGCGGTGTGCAGGGCGCGTAACCACAGATCGCATTTCAAAGGCTTAGTATGATAAAAAGAATGTAAAACAGTTCAATAATCTAAAAAATTTGTTGGAATGCTAATATTTTCCACATAATGGGATAAATAAAAATATTACTAAAGTGAATTTCACCTGGGTATTTGAAAATTTTTTAATGTGGTAAAATATATATAATAAAATTTACCATTTTCTCCATTTTTAAGTGTACAGCTCAGTGGTATTAAATCCATCCACACTGTTGTACAACCATCATCACCATCCGTTTCCAGAACTCTTCATCTTATAACCCCGAAACTGGACCCATTAAACTCCCCAGTTCCCCTTTTTATTTAAGGGGGGGAGGGAGAGAGAGCAGGGGGAGGGGCAGAGGGAGACGGAGAAGCAGACTCCGTGCTGAGCAGGGAGCCTCACGTGGGGCTCAATCCCAGGACCCTGAGACCATGACCTGAGCCAAAATCAAGAGTCTGATGCTTAACCAACTGAGCTAGCCAGGCGCCCCTTTTTCCGTTTTTAAATATGACTGCTAGAAAATTTTAAATTACATACGATTCTCCCGTTGTACTTCTATTGCACAGCACTATTTGAGACGTTTGAAAATGGAATGTGGGTGTGAGCAGAGGAGCGGTGGGGGTTTCTAGATGTTCCCAGATGTGTTGCAAATGTGTCATATCTGTGGATGGTGGCCGGCCAAGGAGAAGCCCACTGCACTGTGTAACTATTCCCGGAGGTCTAGGTTTGCAGAAAAGAGGCCAAGTCAGCGGGTGGAGGGCTCCAGCCTGGGGAGAGACAGCTCTTCCGGGGAGACATTTGGACATTCGTAGAATCATTACTCCCAGTGAAGACAAACACATGCTTACATTTTTGCAATTCTTCGTCAAAACACTTTCTAGTTAAAAAAAAAAAAAGGATGTGGGGGCGATCCGGCTGTGACATTTGTCACCCCACTGATCGCCAGGGTTGATTCGGCCAATCTGGCTCGCTAGGGGGGTGTCCCATTCCTCCCTCACCGCTCCGTGTGCGTCCTTCCCAAAGCTTCACACTCAGTCCAAGAGGACGACCTTCCCTGATAGAGGAGGGCCATTCTTCAGTCAAGGGTATATGAGTAGCTGCACTCCCCTGCTAGAACCTCCAAACAAGCTCTCAAGGTCCATTAAAAATCCAACCAACCAACCAACCAACCAAAAAAACCCACAAAAAAACCACGTTCTAGTTGGGAGTGAGGATGTTCCCAGAGAAATGAGATGTTGGTGGAAGAGGTGGGTGCTGAGTCCCTAGCTGTGGGAATTTCCTCCTTGAAAACAACCTGCTGCTTTTTGTCCAGTGGAGTCCTCCAAGACTAGGGGAGGGGTGCAGGGGATTTAAGGGGTTCAGGTCCATCCCCAAACTGGTCCTCCTTTGCCAACCTTAGCCAGGTCGGCAGCTCCTGGGAGATCCGCTGTGGGGGTGGGGGAGGGTTGGAAGTCAGACCCCAGCACCCAGGGAAGGAGAAAGACACCCCAAGAGCGTGCAGATGAAGAGTTCCTCTCCCTTGTGAGGCACTCCAGAAAGAAGCTGGGGGCAGTCCGGGGTCTCTCGGCAGCTGTGTCCAGGCTGTGGGCGTCATGAGGGCTGAGGAGGTTGCTACGGGGTCTGGGTTGCTCTTGGGAGGGAAGAGATGGGAGGCAGGACACTGAGGGGGGCTGGGGGGGCACTAGGGAGGGAACGCTCACTCTGCAAGGACAGCATGGCGGGTTCAGTAAGACTCTCCTCTTTGTTAATGGAATATACTTGGAAACATCGGTGAGACAATCAAGGCTCTGATTCCAATGTCCTAGTTGAGACTGATGCCCACTGGATCAGATATGACCCCACCCTTTAAGGAGCTAAGGTCAACTTGATGGATATTTTGGGGACCTGGAGGAGAGAGGATGTCACGTAAAGCTGTAGAGTTGCAGAAGAAGTCTGAGGGGGGAGGCTTTTTTAAAGGGAAGAGGCTGTTAGACGTCCAATCTGAGATTCCTTAAGAAAACCTGCATCAGAGCAATCTTTGCGGTGGATATGCGACCCTTCTGCACCTGTGTAAATAATCAGGACAAATCCAGTGAGACCAGCCATGTTTTAGGATCAAGAATAGTCTTCCTTGGGGGGCTTCTCGGGGGCTCAGTCGGTTAAGCATCCGACTCTTGATTTCGGCTCAGGTCATGATCTCAGGGTTGTGAGATTGAGCCCCTGTTGGGAGCTCAGTGGGGAGTCTGCTTGAAGTTCTCTCTCTCCCTCTCCCTGTGCACAACACCCCCCCCCCCTTTGCTCTCTCTCTCTCAAATAAATAGACAAATCTTTAAAAGAAAAAAAAAAGGATAGTCTTCCTTGGGGATAATGTTTGATCAAGGGGAAGTAACGATAGAGAGAAATGTGTCTCCATGGAAAATGCCAGCAAGCACAGCTTTCTGAGTGATGACATTCAGGCCATTCACTGTCTCTTACCTGTTTTGCCCCTCTTCATAACCGAAGGTTGCTGATGGAGATGCAGACCAGGTCCGAGGGATGTAGCTGAGTGTCCCACCCGCTGAGCAGAAAGCAGGTTCAAGGGGCGCCCGGGTGGCTCAGTCGTTAAGCGTCTGCTCAGGTAATGATCCCAGGCTCATGGGGATCGAGCCCCCAGTTGAGCCCCCTGCTCAGCAGGGAGTCTGTTTCTCCCTCTCCTTTAGCCCCTCCCCCCCACCTCATGCTCTCTCTCTCTCTCTCAAATAAATAAATAAATAAATAAATAAAATCTTTAAATAAATTTTACAAAGCCTCATGTCAGTCTTAGGACCCAGGGACTGGCTTCAGAGGTCCATCCCTCTGAAATGAATCCTCCGGCAGACAGTGCCCGCACCTCCCGGGCTCTGAGGGACCTAAGTTCCGTGGGTCACCTTTCAAACGGAGATGTAAAACTACCTTCTGTCAGGGTTTTATGAGAACTTTCACTGTTCTTTCAAGGAAGGCTAATTAGCCAACAAAGATGGCCTGTAATTCCCTCGCTCCAATTTAGTCGCTCCAGCTGTGTTTCAGGAGGGCTGAGTTCAATCGTCCTCCCCTGTTGCACTGGCCTCGAATGAAAGCCTTCCTCACCTCTTTGCTTTGTCAGTGCAAGTTTTACTGAGGTGAGCTGCCGGTTGGTAGCTGAGCTGTCACCTTGCATGTGGCGTCAATCTTTGCCATCTTTTCAAATCTTCCAGTCTCTTCCCTTATCTGGCTCCATCTTCCAAACCCAGGTTTCCAATTTTCCTCCCTCCTGAGTTGGCATCCACAGCAGGAGGTAGCCTGACTGCCCAGACCCTTCGGGGGGGCCTCGGGTCGCCTTGTAGCTGGCCTTTGTCCCCAGGATATGAGAAGCGGCGTGAGCTAAGGCCCAGGACTTCCTAGAGACCTGGAGGGACGCCAGCCCCAGCGGCCCCAACTCCAACAGTGTTCGAATGCACAGACGTTTTCACTTCACCCTCAACGAGCGAAATCACACCAGCTTTAGAAGACATTCTGTCGTAAAACACAACAGCTCTAGTGGGCGGGCAGATCCTTGCACAGTGGGCCACCTGCACGCCCGCACCGACAGCTCGGGGCATCATTGCAGGGGTGAGGGCTGATGGAGAGAGGCTGCACCTGACCGTGGGTCTCTGGAGCACGCAGTGCAGTCTGGAGCCGGCCTCTCTTTGGGCTCCAGCGCCCCGTGCCACGCCCACCCTGGCTGCTGGCTGCCCTCGGATCGGCGGGGGCAACTGCCTGGGGAAGGGGCCAGCGCCAGGCTGGGGGCGGATCTCAGCAGTCAGGGCCTCAGATACTCTGGCTCTTGGAGAGCTTACATTTCATGAGGTGGGAGTTTAGCACCTGATATCCCCAGAGTTTGTTCCCTTGGCCCCGCATGGAGCCCGATGTGGGGCTTGAACTCACGACCCTGAGATCAAGACCTGAGTTGAGATCAAGTGTCCGATGCTCAACGGACTGAACCACCCAGGCGCCCTCCCCAGAGTTTACTTAAATTGGGAATTTCCATCCAATCTGTTTTCCTCTCTAAATAGGATACAGGCACACATTTGCCTGATGTTGATGTTTACATAGAGGGGAAAGTATCTTTTTATTTTGAAAAACGTGTAACATACAAACAGAAAGAAAATCAGTCACATATCCACCACAGAGTCATCATTTTTTTTGTCATATTTGTCATCCGTTTGTCTCCATTTATCTATCATCTACTAGTTTTCTTCTGGAACATTTACAACTTAATTACAGACGTCATCACACTCTCCCTGAATGTTTCTAGCTGCCTCTCTTCGAAGATGAGCATTCCCTCTCACGCCATTGGCAATACCTGACAGAATCATAATTCCCTAACATCGAATACCCCGTCCATGTTCAAACTTCCCCATGAGTCTCTGGTCATTGGTAACAGAGCAATAGGATCTGCCCCAGACTTGCTGAAAGGCTATGTTTAAAATATATGAACAGCTTTATTTTCATTTTTTATTTAAAATGTTTTTTTAAGGATTTTTAAAAAAATTTATTTGACAGAGACACCGTGAGAGAGGGAACACAAGCAGGGGGAGTGGGAGAGTGAGAAGCAGGCTTCCTGCCGAGCAGGGAGCCCGATGTGGGACTCGATCCCAGGACCCCGGGATCATGACCTGAGCCAAAGGCAGACGCTTAACAACTGAGCCACCCAGGAGCCCCATTTTTTAAGAGATTTTATTTATTTATTTGAGAGAGAGAGAATGAGCAGTGGGGGGGGGCAAGAGGGGGGGAGAGAGAGAGAGAGAAGCAGATTCCCTACTGAGAGGGAAGCCCAATGCGGGGCTCAATCCCAGGACTCTGGGATCATGACCTGAGCCAAAAGCAGACGCTTAACTGACTGAGCCACCCAGGCGCCCCTCCCATTCCTTTTCATGATCAGATAATATTCCACTGTCTGGATATACAGCATTTGTCTGTCTATTCATAGGTTGATGGACATTTGCGTTGTTTCCACATTTTGGTTATTGGGAATAAAGTGCTATGTAAGAGTTTTGGAGGAATGTATGTTTTCCTTTCTCTTGGGCATATGCCTAGGGGTGGAATGGGTGCATCATACGGTAACTCAATGTTTAATGGTTTGAGGAACGGCCCTCATATTTTCCAAAGCAGCCCATACAAGCAGTGTATGAGGATTCATACTATCCGTCTGTGATTCTGCCGTGCTGGTGGGTGGCCAGTGGTATCTCACTGTGGTTTTCATCTGCATTTCACTTAGGCTAATAATGTTGAGCATTCTTCCACGTGCTTATTGGTCCTTTGTATATCTTCTTTATTTAAAAAAAAAATGTTTTTTAAGATTTTATTTTTTAGTAATCTCTACACCCAAGGTGGGGCTCGAACTCACAACCTCAACAGTCGTATCAAGAGTCGCATGCTCCACTGATAGCCGGCCAGGAGCCCCTTTATATCTTCTTTAGACATCTGTCTACATCCTTTGCCAATTTTTAATATGAAATATTTGTTTTTTTATCATTGAGTTGCGTATGCTCTTTGTATATTGTAGATACAAGTCCCTTATCCGATATGTGGTTGGCAGGATTTTTTCACCTGTTCTGCGGGTTGTTTTTTTCACGTTTGTGATGATGTCTTTTGAAGCACAAAAGTTTTCACTTCTGATGAGGTCCAGTTTATGATTTTCACTTTTGTTGCTTGTCTCCAAATGTATTTTATGCCATTTTTCTCTAGCCAGGATCTATACAAGGGTCCCACACTGCACGTGATATTTAGAAAGCCCTTCTTTTTCTACAGACTTGACTGCGTTTGGGGTTCAGGCTGGTGGTCTTTGGGGGTCCATGTTTGAGTCTGTCTGGCAGATTTCTCCTGGGGCCTCCTGCTTGCCCCTCCAAGCCCCCCCCCCCCTCCGCCACCACCCACTCCTGTAGACTGCAGGGCAAGCCTAGACTTAGGGGGACTCATCACAGTTTAGGGGAAGCCCCATGTGTGCTGTTCTGAACATCACCCCTATTCCCATCAGGGACCGGACCAGAGGGTCAGGCTGGCTGTAGTGGGTTGAATGGTGACCCCCCCCCCCCAAAGATATGTCCACGTCCTAAACCCCAGAGCCTGTGAATGTGACCTTATTTGGAAAAAGTTTCTTTGATGATACAATGAAGTTAAGGATCTTGGGATAAAATCATCCTGGGGGATCTGTGTTGAGTCCTAAATCCAATGAGAAGTGTCCTTATAAGAAATGGAAGAGGAGAAGACACACAGAGGAGAAGGCCACATGAAGCCAGAGGCAGAGGTTGGAGTGATTCAGCCACAAGCCAAGGAATGCCGTCGGCCACCAAAAGCTGGAAGAGGAAAGGGACAGAATGTCTCCTAGAGTCTCTGGAGGGAATGTGGTCCTGCCGATACTTTATTTTGGATTTCTGGCCACCAGAACTGTGGTAGAATAAACTCTCTCTTGTTTTAAACCATGCATTGTGTGGTAATTTGTTATGGCGGTCACAAGAAACTCATGCACCGTCCCCCTCGAGGGCGAGAAAACCATCCACCCAATAGGAATGGGGAGATCTGTCTCCTCAGCATTCTCTCTCTAATCCCTCAGATCCTGTGGGGCCCTGAGGGGACACCTAATGCCTGTGGATGTCACATCCCCAGACCCCATCCCCCATCCCACTACCCCCATCCTTCATCCTGTTCCTGGCCTGAACCCACTGTGTACAAGGACAGTCACTAACTGTCACCCCTCTGGGTTCAGACACACACACCTTCTGTGCAAAGGGGCTTTCCTCACCCCTGAACCCTGGTATCTGCTGGAAGGACAGGACCCAGTCTTTCAGGGAGAGGAGTTGCTTTTTGGCACCCCCAGTGGGGATAGGTTAGGGGATGGGTTTTGCTGCCTCTTTTTTGAGGGTAACTATAGATTTTTATATAGTCAATGTGTTTCATTGATTTTTTTCATGCTAGCATCATCTCCAATTTGGTCATTGATTTGGCCAGAGCCAAATACCAGGTGAAATTTTCAAAAGAAAGGAAACTCAAAGCTCTCCCGTTGGGGATTGCAAGACAGCCAGGGCTCACCGTTTCTGTAGGTTTTAGGTGGCTTGAGTTGATGTGGAATTCACATGGAGGATGAACACATCCATTACCCTGCGAGGCAGGGCTGGCTTCCCAGGCTGGTGATCTGTGCAATCACTCAAGCATTTACAAGGGCCTGTGGCCGGGTGTAGTACTGTGCTTTTGCCATCTTGAAATTCTTAATGATTTTTGAGCAAGGAGCCCTGCATTTTCACTTTACATTGGGTCCTGCCGTTGATGTAGCTGGTTGCCCCAGGAGTGACCATGGTGACTGACAGTCTCCTCTTGGAAAAAGAAAGGTATGATGCCACCAGGGGCTGTAATGCATACTATAGCCACCAGAGGGCGGCACAACCACAGGGTAACCTGGGAGGTTGGCGATGAGCACCTGCAGTTTGGCTTTTTCACTTCTCTTTGGGTCCTCATAGGTCTCTAACTGGCTCCACCCCTTTCCCTCTGTCCAGCTCACGGAGGGAATGTTCTCCAGCCCTGATGTACTTCGGGGATACACATTTTTGAGTCCACAATCAAGGCCGGGAGCCGGGTGATCACAACTATTTGGCTCAAATATAATGGCATTAAATAACCATCATAACGTCTAAACTAAATATTGGTCTTAGGAAAATACTGCAGAGATAGGGACTGGAAGAGGTTTTGTGTGTTGTGGTGATGGGGAAGATCTGTCTGAGTCCCCATTTTCCAGGAGGGAAGACCTTAGCGCCTAAAGGTGAAACATCACTAAGTAGCCTCAGAGCCTGTTGAGCAGAGACGATTGGGGCTCCATCCAGGGGCGCTGGTGCTGTTCCTGGCAGATCTCCCCGGCACGGCCCCAGACAGAGAAGCCAGGGCTTTCCTGGGATCATCTGAGACCCAACACACAGCAACGTCCAGTGTGGTCACCAATATAAGAAAGGGAACGTCGGCGGGAGTGAGCCAGACCCGTTTTGCTCACAGTGTGAATATCAGGACTGAGTAATAATTTCACCATTGGAGCTGCAGGGGGCTCCATGACGGCAAGGTCACATCTCTCTGGGGTTGTGGGTCAGCCGCATCAAAATGATATGTCTGCTCTGGGCCAGCCTTACACACCTGATTAAGATTCATCCAAGAAGCCCAAACTTCTTCAGTGTTTGTCCATATGACATATCTTGGGGGCTGACTTTTTTCTGTCTTTCTCTCTGTTTTGACATCGGGGGACGGAATTAAAAACTCGTAATCTTCGGTTGATAGATGACCCAGGATCATCACCAGTCCCTAAATGGCCTGCCTTCCTTTTTTAGAGAAATATTACTTCTTTAACTGAATTTTTTATTTTTTACTCATATATTTGGAAGCAGGCTTAAGTTGCAGGTTCTGGAAAGACCTCCAACGTAGGATTGGAGAGACAGCTTGGTAAGGAAGCTGTTGCTACTTCCTGGAGGGGAAACCCTGGGAAATCAAGATGCTGTGCTGGCTTGGGGCCACGCACCTCTGCAGCCTTTTGGTCGCACCAAGGTTGGGATCCAGTGGCCCTGTGGCCCTGAGTGCCCGGGAGGCGCAACCAGCATCTCACAGACCCACACTGCCCACGTGTGACTCTGATGTCACTGAGTCCAGGAATTGCCATGTGTAGCTCATCGGGCTTTCATGTGCTTTGCAAGGGGATTGGAGGAGCATGAGTTAAGTCAAGCTGGGGCATCTCTCCTAGACCTCATCAGGGTATCTCCTCAGCCGAGACCTTAATTCTTGCCACCTCCCGACCTCATCCTCCCTGAGTCTTCCTCTTCTCAGGCAGAGTCAAGTGCTTCCTGCAGGGGCTCAGGCCAGGAATCTTGGCATTATCCTGGAGGCTTCTAGTCCATCAACAAACCCTGCCATCTGTCTACAGCCTATCAATAGAGTGTAAGCACTTGTCCAAACCGCCATCACTCCCAAATGAGGGTATTGTGACAGTCTCGTGACAGGTCTCCCTGCTGCCTCCTTGTCCCCACCTTCCCGTACAAGTCTCCTCACTGTAAGATCTCTGATCCTCGGAGAGGAGTTCCTTTCAAACCCAAGGTCGTCTTCTTCTGCTCAAAACCCTCCTGTCTACTCACATCTCAATCACACCATGATCCAAAGTCCTCCCCCACCTCCTCCCCACAGGCCCTACACTGGGGCTACTCAGAGTGTTGGTCGGCAAGAACATGAGGAGTTTCTGCCAAAGGGTTCAGCACTCAGAGCTTTGGTAGAGAAAGTCTTGCAATGAAGAAAATGTCACTGGAAATCAACAGGGCGCTTAGTGATGTGGACCATCTGCTTTCTGGCCCAAGCTCCTTGGCTCCTTGCAGACAACCCTTGAGTAGCAGCACTGCCCCTACGCAGCTGGTTCCTGCCCCTACTTCTGCTGTCCCGCTCACCCCATGTGCTCTGGCCGCCATGGCTTCCTGACCCTTCCTCAACACTCAAGCAAGCTCCTGCCCCGGGCATCTCACGAGCTATTCCCTCTCCTGGGAATAATCTTTGTCCAGAGACTTACAGGACTGCCCGTCTGTCTGTTCAGGTCTCGCTCAGATGTCACCTGCCCATGGAGGGTTTCACTGACCGTCTTAGACAAAGGAGAAAGACCTCCTCGTGACACCCTCACTCTATGTCCTTCACTCAATTTTGTTTTCCGTTTGAGGACTTGAGAAGACACAAATACTGCTTTTGATATCTTTTTTTCCACAGATATAATTGACATTTAACATGGTATTAGTCGAGGTGTAGTTCAGGTGTACAGCGCACGGATCTGACCAACGTACATATTGTGAAATGATCACCACAGTAAGGATAGTTAATGTCCATCAGCTCACGTAGTCATAATTGTTTCTCTTAGCAACTTTCAAACATGCAGTGCAGTATTGTTAACAGTAGTCACCATGCTGTGCGTACCACCTCCAGGACTTACTTAGCTGGAAGATTTTATCATTTGCTCACCTTTACTCATCCTCACCACCTTGCCCCTCAGCCAAGGCAACCGCCAACGGTTCTCTGAAAGATTCCACCTATAAGTGAGATCCTGCGGTATCTTTCTCTGGCTGACTGGTTGCACTTAGCACAATGCCCTCAAGGTCCATCCATGTTGTCGCAAATGGCAAGAGTGCCTTCTTTTTTATGGCTGAATAATATTCCACCGTATAAGGTCCCGCCTTTTCTTTACCCATTTATCCCTTGACGGACTTTCGGGTTGTTTCCGTGCCTTGGCCCTTGTGAATAATGCTGCAATAAACATGGGGATGCAGATACATTTGTAAAGCAGTGATTTCATTTCTTTTGGGGATACACCCAGAAGTGGAATTGTTAGATCAGATGGTAGTTCTATTTATAATTTTTGGAGGACTCTCCATATTGCTTTCTATAGTAGTTGGGCCAATTTCCTTTCCAACCAAGAGTGCACAAGGGTTCCTTGTGCTCTCCGTCCTCTCTAGCACTTGTTCTTTCTTGTCTTTTTGATAATAGCCATTCTAGCAGGTGTGGAGCAATATTACTGGGGTTTTGACTTGCATTTCCTGATGACTAAGGATGTTGAGCACCTTTTCGTGTACCTGACGGCCAGCCAAATGTCTCCTTTGAGAAAATGTCTATTCAGTTCATCTGCCTCTGTGAATCAGATGATTTGGGCTTTTTGGTTTGTTTTCTGTTTTTGCAGTTCAGTTGTAAACGTTCTTTCTCTCTCTATATATATTTTTAATTAGGCTTCCTCCCAGCATGGAGCCCAAGCTGGGGCTTGAACTCACGACCCTGAGATTAAGGCCTGAGTTGATCAGACATTTAACTGACTGAGCAACTCGGGTATCCCTCTTTCTTTTTTCTTTCTCTTTGCATTACTTTATTTATTTATTTATTTGAGAGAGAGAGAGAACACATGAGTTGGGGATGAGGGGCAGAGGGAGAGGGAGAGAGAGAGAATCCCAAGTGGACACCAAGCTCAGTCTGGAGTCCAACACGGGGCTCAATCTCATGACCCCGAGATCATGACCCTCGGCCGAAATCAAGAGTCAGATGTTCAACTGACTTAGCCACCCCCTCCCCAGGGGCCCTTCTTTCTATATTTTGGATATCAATCCTTTATAATACAGATGATTTAAAAATTTTCTCCCATTGGGTAGGTTGCCTTTTCATTTTGGTCATGGTTTCCTTTGCTGTGCAGAAGCTTTTCAGTTTGATGTCGTCCCACTTGTTGATTTTTACTTTTCTTGCCTTTACTTTTCGTGTGACATCCAAAAAATCATTGCCATGTCTGATGTCATGGAACTGTGTCTGTTTTCTTCTGATAGTTTTGTGGTTTCAGATCTTACATTCAAGCCTTTAATCCGATTGAGCAAATGCCTTTGATGCAAGATAGTGGTCCAGTTTCAATCTTTTGTATATGACTGTCTAGTTTTCCCTACACCATTTATTGGAGAGACTGCCCTTTCTCCACTGTATATTCTTGGCTCCTTTCTTGTCAATTAATTGCCCCTGTATCTGTGGATTTATTTCTGGGCTCTCTACTCTGCTTCAGTGATCCACTCAAGAATTGGAGGGATGGGATGGGGACTGAGGGCCTGATGACCTTAGAGTGTGTGGATCCCGAAAGGGGAGAAAAGTGAACACTCCGAAGGATGGGGGAGAAAGTCTGAGGGAGGGCACTTCTCTAGGCATCAGAGCTATTCCCATACAGTTTTCCTTCTTTATCCATTAAGCTCTCTTAGAGTATATGTGCTATTTCATTTCATTTATTTTTTTTAAAGATTTTTAAATTTATTTATTGAATGAGAGAGAGAAAGCACACGAGAGGGAGAAGAGTCAGAGGGAGAAGCAGACTCCCCGCCGAGCAGGGAGCCCGATGCGGGACTCGATCCCGGGACTCCAGGATCACGACCTGAGCCGAAGGCAGTCGCTTAACCGACTGAGCCACCCAGGTGCCCCTATTTCATTTATTTTTAAGATTTTATTTATTTAGGGCGCCTGGGTGGCTAAGTCATTAAGCGTCTGCCTTCGGCTCAGGTTCTGATCCCAGGGTTCTGGGATCGAGCCCTGCATCAGGCTCCCTGCTCAGCAGCAAGCCTGCTTCTCCCTCTCCACTGCCCCTGCTTGTGTTCCCTCTCTCGCTGTGTCTCTCCCTGTCTCTGTCAAATAAATAAAGAAAAATCTCAAAGAAAAAGATTTTATTTATTTATTTGAGAGAGAGACAGAGA
>NW_023270458.1:0-12456 GCF_011800145.1 Mirounga leonina | reverse complement strand
AAAAAAAAAAAGAAAAGACATGGCTAATACACACAGGTTCATATTATATGGTCACTGATCTGGCAAATGGGCCCTTTTCATTCCCTATCAGATGAGAAACTGCCTGCTATTTACATGGAATGGTCAACAGTATGCATTTATAGTTTTGTTCCAGGATCATGTTAACTCACTTCCTTCTATCATAATATACTCTGAGTAGTTCTGACATTCCACACTGCTCCCCTAAATTAATAAAATCGTGATAATTTGCAAGAAGTGGCTGGCAGGTTAGAAGCCTTACTCTGACTCTTGAGGGTGAGAGAGAAGAATCTGTGAAGAACTAAGGGCCTGTCTATATCAACAGCATTTCTCATGGGTCAACTTGTCTGGGGGTGTGACTATTGAAAAGATGGAGGTAAAAAGTCTTTCTTGCCCCAAGTAGGGAGAGTTTTGTAGGGTATGCCCATCTTTAAGAGACTCCCTACAGAGTTGCCAAGTTTCTTTTGAGATCTCGTCACAGCTTGACCTCTCCCTGGACCAAACTTGTTTCCTTCCTTTCTTTTCTCTGGCGTTGACCCCCAAGAATACTTCCTAATCAGCCCCCCACACCCTAACCTCCATCTTAGAATCCACTTCTTAGGAAATCCAACCTGTGACAAACGTCTTTTCCATTACCATTCAAGCGTCAAACACAGAAGAGGTCTAAGAGGATAGGAAGGAAACCTGGCAAAAACAAATGGAAACAAGTGAGTGCTGTTCTAGAAATGTCAATCACTGCTTTCTCTGCCCATAACCTTACCTCTAGTCCCAGATAGATGCATGCATTGGCATATTTGTACCACACGTGACCCAATTCCTCTTACCAAGTCAATTTTATAACTACCTGACCCAAGGGTAGTTCTTCCACTAGCTGGCCAGTGCTAAGTGATTTGGGTGGTGTAGTGTGGAAACATGATGGGTTTGGGTCCATGCAATTGTCCACTCAGGAATTTGAAATGAGACAGAAACTGAGCAGTTTAGCTATTGTGCACAGGGGGGAAAGGAGGTGGGGCCGGAGTAGTTTGGGAGTGGATATCACAAGCTCTGTGCAAGAAAACCCAGCTTGGTAAGAGTAGGGTGTAGAATAGAGAGAGGGTGAAGTAAGGAGAGGGAGGGGAGCCTCGATTCTTCCTGACTTCCCATTTTAAGTTCCTACGGGGCCCAGCTGTGCTTTGGTTCTTACCTTTGGGTTCCATGAGATACTGCTGAGAATATTCCTCAGCTGAGTTAGATTGAGTGACTCTCTTTCTTACAACCGAAAGAACCTGCCTAGGATTGAAGCTTAAGGTGCATCACTTCCTGTGTGATTTATCATGTCACTTTCTTTCTTATATTATTAGTTACCCTCTATGTATTATTTTTCTCTCTCCATTTAAACTGAGTTTTTTTTTTAAAGATTGATTGATTTATTTGAGAGAGAGAATGAGAGAGAGAGCATGAGAAGGGGGAGGGTCAGAGGGAGAAGCAGACTCCCTGCCGAGCAGGGAGCCCGATGCGGGACTCGATCCCGGGACTCCAGGATCATGACCCGAGCTGAAGGCAGTTGCTTAACCAACTGAGCCACCCAGGTGCCCGAAACTGTGAGCTTTTTGAGGTCAGTGTTCCATATATTTTAGGGAAGGCTCATCATGGTACTATTAATATTAATATTAGCTCACATTAACTCAGCTTTTACTATGTGTCAGATGCTGAGCTAGGTGCTTTCCACGCACTACCTTTTGTAGTAAATGCTCAACTGTGAGTTCTTATCATTATTATTAATAATTACCTTCATCTACTTACTGTGAGGGTAAAACCAGAGGAAATGAACTTGCAATACAGCTGGAGGGAGGAAAGGAGGAATTTATTTCTGGGGTCGTATTATTTTTCTTAAGATTTATTTTCTTTCTTAACAAAAGTGAGACGTGTCCATGAGAGAAAATCTGGAAAACCCAGAAGACCACAAGGAAGAAAAATTTTAAAAATCACCCCATTCTCACCATGAGAGATAACCATTGCTAATATTTTGATGCATATCCTTTCGTTCATACGCACACATGCAAATACGTGCACATGCTATTTTGTCAATTTTCCCAATACAATCTGCGTGAACGCTTCTCATGCCATTCCATATGCTGCCAGGACATTATTTTTAAAGATCGGTGCAATAATCCTCTATTTGAGAAGTGTCAGGGAACAAATGGAACAAGGGACCCTGGGAGATTGTACCCTGTGTTGGGGCTGTGAACTCTCCCACCTATCCTGCTGGTTCCAGGTACATTTTTGCCTGGAGCAGGGGGAAGGGTTGTATGACCTCTGGAGGGCACTATGTTTCCAAAATTCTTCTGAAACCAATAAACTCATGCCTCTCTTTCATATCCTTCTTCCTTTTGCTTCCTTCATCTTACGTTGCTTTTGAAAATTTTTTTGCTCTTCGATGCCTTGAGGCTCCGCAGAATTGGTGCCTCAGGGTTGGTTTGCACAGGGTCTGGGTTCTGGGGCCAGCGCGGATGGTCTGGGTCTCCTGGACCGGCTTGAATTTTCCGTGGCATTCTCGCCAATTCACTTCCCTGCACTACACCAGTAGCTGCCAGCAGATGGCGCTGTGAGCAAGTGCGTCTGCCTAGGTGTGATTTACACAAGGCCTTGAAGGCTTTAAATATTTATCCACAAAATTCAATAAAGCTGTTCATCAAATCTAATGCTTGGAATTTGGGCAGCCCATGAAAATATTATAATATTTTGCCCGAGGTTCCAGAATCCTCCTCTGTAGGGTGTGTTTGTATATTCAGACTCCTGATAATTTGTTTATCACCAGCAAGAAGGAATTCATGTTTTCATACTGGAGATTTTGCATGAGATCAGGCCTGGGAAACCTTCCTGATTTTTTTCTCTAGGTATTGCAGGGAGCACGAGCTCCTTACCTGGCCGAGAAGTCGTCCAGGTGAGGTACAACTTTGAGCCATCTATGTATTCTCCATATCCAGCAAGTGTGTCAGAGAGGGAGCACCCCATACACAACTTAATTCAGGGAGGGGGAAGCTGGATAAGGTTTTTATTTTTTATTTTTGAAGGTGTGTGCGTGTTGTGTTTGTATGCACACGTGTAGAGGGGAGGGGGTTAACTGTTAACGATAATCATCAATTAACCTGATGTGTGCCAGGTGCTCCCCCCACCAGGAGAATCCGGAAATGCATCTGGCCGGCATGAGGATTGGGTTGGGTGGATGTGGGTGAGAGGGGGACCCCACTGGCCTTTCGTGGGCAGGAGCCAAGGATGCTGAACATGCAGGGAACAGTTCAGCACAAAGAACTGTCCAAAATGCCACTTGATCCCCCTTTAAAAAGCCCTGTATGGCTTCTTTCTAGCTGGCGGTGTTATGCAAACTGCATAACTTCTCTGAGCATCAATTTTCCTCATCCTATAAAATGGAGTTATAAACATTCATCTGGATTACCTCATAGAAATGTGGGTTTCAAATAAGTTATGTATGTTAATGCACTTTCCACAAATTATAAAGCACTATAGGACATAGCAACCTTTCTGGGTCCACAGGAAAAGTTCACCCATAGCCTGGCCTCATTGATCTCCGAGTGTGACCAGCCAAGGCCCGAGTCACACAGGTGGGCCTCAGACCGGTTTCCACCTGAATTCCCAGCGTATCAGTCACCAACTCCTCTCGATTGCTCAGGGCCCAAATCAGAGCTATCTTTGATTCCTTGTTGTCTGTCACCCCCAAAGTCCAATCTCTCAGCATTCATATCCATTTCTCCTGGGGTTGCCGCTGAGGCTCATGGGTCTCCGGGCTCCCAGGCTGGCCCCTCCCTCGATGCTCTTCTACATAGCAGCCAGAGTGATCTTCCAAAGCTGTACATCAGACTGTCACTCCCCAGCTTCAAACCCTCCGTCGGCTTCCCACTTCCCTTGGAATCACAGCCACTCCTTCCACTGCCTTCCAAGGCCTACAAGCTCTGGTGTCTTCTAGCGCCTGTTTGAACCCCATCTCCACGTTCCACACAGCGCCCCAACATTCTGATTCCCAAGCTCCCAAACTCTTTCCTCCCTCAGCCATTTAGCTGTTTCCTCTATCCAGAACATTCTTTTCTGAGTCTTTTCTTTCTTCAAATCTCAGTTCAGATGTCACCCCTCAGAGAAGGTTCTGCCGGCCTCGCCAGGTAGACCAGTCCTACTAGGCATTTTTCTACCCTATTACTCTGTTTCATTTCTTTTGCAACGCTTATCACCCTCTGAAATGACCCCGGGTGTTTTTATCCGTTCCTTGGTTTACTCTGTTAGAATGCTGTTGTCATGAAAGCAGGCGCGCTCTCTGACTCATCCCTGCTGCATTCCTAGAACCTAGAACACTGCCTGGCACATAGTCAGTGCTTGCTGATGAATGAAAGGGGGTGGCTCTGGCTCAGGGTTTCCCATAGGGTAGCAGTTGAGCTGTTGGCCAGGCTGTCATCTGAAGGCTGGTTGGAAGCTGGAGGATCCACCTTGAGAGAGGTGGCTCACCCCTGGGGCTGTTGGTAGGAGGCTTCAGAGCCTGGCCATGGGGGCCTCTCTGTAGAGTTGCCCACGACATTGAAACTAACTTCACCCAGAACAAGGGATCTAAGAGAGAGCAAGGGGAGAGCTCAAGGTCTTCTCTGATCTCATCACCCACTGTCACTTTGGCCATATTGTACGTGTTCAGAGTCACTTAGCCCCGCCCACGCTCTGGAGGGAGGTGTTCGAAGAACCAGTGGACATCTTTTTTTTTTTTTTTAAAGATTTTATTTATTTATTTGAGAGAGAGCACATTGGAGGGGGGATGGTCGGGAGGGTCAGAGGAAGAAGCAGACCCCCTGCCGAGCAGGGAGCCCGATGCGGGACCTGATCCAGGGACTCCAGGATCATGACCTGAGCCGAAGGCTGTCGCTTAACCAACTGAGCCACCCAGGCGCCCCCCAGTGGACATCTTTTAAAACCACTACACCCAAGTCATCAGGCACAGAGCCTGGTGCTCATTCACTGGGCCGTCTATCTCCCCACCAGGCTTCATCTGCCCCTTTAAAGTACGTCTTTGGTGGCAAGAGGTGAAAATGTGGGCAGTTAAACACAGCTAGCCCCAGCTTCTGAACCAAAAGAGATTCCGCCTCTTGCCATGTGACCAGCATCCTCTGTGTGTGCGAAGGAGGGCCTGGGAAAAGCTTGCACGGGTAACGTTATGCTTCCTCCCTCTTCCCCCTGCACTTCTTTAATGCTGGTGTTTGGTGGTAGGTGGCATAAATACGAGCTTGGCCCTTAAGCTACAAAAAATGAGGCCCCAGTGATAACAGAGAAAATCCAAAGCTAAGGGAAACTAGTCTTGGAGAAGCCTTGTTAATTGAAGTAATTAAATCAGCAGGAAGCCATCTGAACAATTATCACACTACAAGGAAAAACTCATTTTAAGGCCTTAGAATAAACATTCTAATAAATAGCTATTAGTTTATATTTGTAAATACCATCGGCCTATCAGGAAATTTGCTAATAGATTTTTAATTAAGGGGAACATTTATAGTAGAGCTGTACAGCCTTGTGTTCAACATCCTTTCCCTGATTTGGACGTGGAGCCTTGGACTCACTTTGGGAAATTGAGAAATTGGCTTGATCTCTCTTGGCCAAAGTTGCTGATTTTTTTTTTTTTTTTGATCTTAGATGATTCCATCAGGAGCTCATTCAATGAAGTCTCTATGTCCCCACAGGTGGAGGAACCCAAAGACTTGTTCCCATGAGAGAAATAAGAAGGTCCTTATAGTATAGTTGATGCTGTGGTCAGAGGACCAAGTAGTGAATACAGGAGTCCTGATCATGGTGATGTGTGCAGGTGTCTACATGAATTTCTTCCCATTGAAAGCTGATGATCATTTTTAAAGGAAGTATGAACAGCTTACTTTTTTAAAAAATGCATTTCTCCTTTTTGAAGTTCCTTCCAATACATCATCTCATTAATCCTCACCCCCAAATCTCATGGAGTACATAACACAGATATGATTATTCCCATTACCTGGATGAAGTAACTGAGGCAGATGTGATTTAATGTTATGTAGCAAGTCAAGGACAGAGTTGGACTGGACCATGGGTTTTCCAGCTATTCCTTGTCTCTCTCCACCTTGATGTTTCAGTTGAAATCTTCCTTTAATGCAGCAGTGCCTACCTATTTGGGGCTCACCTTTAAGAATCTGCAGACCTTTTCCAAGAAAAAAAAATCCATCTGCACACACAATTTTAGCCACGTAGAGTGGAGGTTTAGACCTCATGTGAGAAGCAAAGATCCAACTCTTCTCATTCAGAGATTCCCTTGCCCATTGCTTCCCTTCAAGTCTGGTGTTTGTCAATAATTAGGGGAAAGGAGCACCAGACTGAAGGTGTCCAATTCATGAGGGTTTTATCCTGTTACATTAATTATTATTTTTCTTTAATATCTATGGGATTAAAGGTTCTGGAATCAGCTATCCTAACATACTCTCTCACCCCTTTTTCCAAATCAAGGTCCAGCTAGAGGGTTTTGCTTGGATTTGGCATGAACTGGCTCTGTTTTATGGGCATGCCCATGTTTCTCCCCTTCTTTGAAATATCAGTGGCAGAGTAATATGATAAAGTTCTTACTTGACACACTGAGTAGTCTGTAATATGCTAACATTTCTGTATCATGTTAGTATTGCATTAAGCTAATATGACACTAATTCAAGATGACAGGAAAAATGACTAATACAATAAAACCTTCGTCTACTTCTCTAGGGCTGCCGCATGAGTCCGATTTAATTCACCTGAAACCTCCCATGGCTAGGCAGGGTTAAGATGCAGGAGGACCATGAAAGGGAAAGTCCCCGAAAACCAAAAACCACTGGACAGTTCCTGGAGGCCTGTCCATCTCCAAATCCCAATTCCCGGGAGACAGAATAGAGAGGCGTGTCAAACAGGTGGCATAGTTAGTTAAATGCATTAAGGTTGGGATTAAGACAGACTTGGACTCAGGTCTAAACTCTGCAAAATACTGATCTTGGGCAGGTTCCTTAACTCGTTTGAATTTCAGTTTCCTGTAAAATAACCTCCATCCAACGACCTCATGGGGCAATTTTGAGGATTAAATAAGGCAACGTATACTTAGTAAGTCCTCAGAAATGATGAGGACTTTAATGATGACAAAAATGATATCTCACTGGACCTAGAAACAGAATTCCTTGGAAAATCCTTGGGTCTAGAGATTAACTTATTTTTTATTTTTTAAAGATTTTATTTTTAAGTAATTTCTGCGCCCAATGTGGGGCCCGAAACCACAACCCCAAGATCAAGAGCCACATGCTCCACCAATTGAGCCAGCCAGGTGCCCCAAGATCAACTTAAAAAAAAAAATTTATTTATTTGAGAGAGAGTGTGAGTGCACGAGTGGGGGAGAGGGGCAGAGGGAGAGGGAGAGAGAACCTCAAGCAGACTCCCCACTGAGTGGGGAGCCTGATTTGAGGCTTGATTTCACGACCCTGAGATCATGATCTGAGCTGAAACCAAGAGTCAGATACTCAATGACTGAGCCACCCAGGCGTCCCCCCACCAAGATCAGCTTTTTAAAATATTTTTCACTGTGGTACAAAGTGCATACATAAAATTCACCATCTTTACCACTTCTGAGTGTACATTCAATAGTGTTAAGTATGTTCACATTGTTGTGCAATGGCCCTCCAGAACGTTTTCATCTTGTCCATCTGCGGCTCTACCTATGAAACAACTCCAATTTCCCCTTCCCCTCAGCTCCTGGTAACCACTGTTCTACTTTCTGTCCCTATGAATTTGGGACTAAGTGCCCTAAGTGCCTCAAAGAAGTGTTTGTCCTTTTGTAACTGGTGTTTTTACTTTGCATCATGTCCTCAAGGCTTACCCATGTTATAGCATGTGCCAGAATTTCCTTCTTTTTAAAGACTGATTTATAGCAGCATTAATCATAATAGCCAAATTGTGGGAACAGCCCAGGTGTCCATTGGCTGCCATGTAGAGTGGAGTACATATACACAATGGAATCTTACTAAGCCATTAAAAGGAACGAAATCTTGCCATTGGCAATGACACGGATGAAGCTAGAGAGTATAATGCTAAGTGAAATAAATCAGAGAAAGACAAATACCATATGATTTAACTCATATGTAGAATTTAAGACATTCAAAATGTCAAAACAACTGAACAAATGGGAGAAAAAAGAGAAAACCAAGAAATAGGCTCCTAACTATGGAGAACAAACTGGTGGTTACCAGAGGGGAGGTGAGTGGGGTGGGGGATTGGATAAAAAAAAAAAAAAAGAAGATTGAATAGTATTCCATTAAATTTGCATAGACCATATTTTGTTTATTCATTTGTTGATGGACATTTCGTTGGCTTCCACCTCGTTGCTATTGTGAATAGTGCTGCTATGAACAGGGGTGTGCAGATATGTCTTTGAGACTCTGCTTTCAATTCTTTTGGATAGATACCTGGAAGTGGAATTGCTGGGTCATATGATAATTCTATTTTAAATTTTTTGAGGAACGATTGCACTGTTTTTCAATGATTAGTAATGTTGAGCACCTTTCCAGATGCTTGCTGGCCATTTGTATGTCATCTTGGCAGAAATGTCCAGTCAAGCCCTCTGTTCATTTTTTAAATTGAGTTATTTGCTTTTTTGTTGAGTTGTAGGAATTCACTATATATTCTAAATATTAACTCATTACCAAATGTATGACTTTCAAATACCTTCTCACATTCTGTAAGTTGCCTTATCACTCTGTTGATTATGTCCTTAGATGCACAGAAATCTTAATTTCTAGTCCAATTTGTCTATTTTTCCTTTTATTTCCTGTGCTTTTAATGTCATATCCAGGAAATCCTTGCCAAATCCAATGTCATGAAGCTTTTCCCCTATGTCTTCTTCTAAGAATTTTATAGCTAGTTCTTATACTTGGGTCTTTGATCCATTTTAGGAAATTTTCGTATATGGTGTGAGGTAAGGGTCCAACTTCAATATTTTGCATGTGGACATCCAGCTTTCTTAAGACGATCTGGTGAAAGACTCTTTTCCCATTTGATGGTCTTGGCACCCTTATCAAAAGTCATTTGACCGTATATGTGAGAGTTTGTTTCTCGGTTTTCAGTTCTTTCTCATTAGTCCATTAAGTCTGTCTTTATGTCAGTACCACACTGTTTTGATTACTGTAGCTTTGTAGTAAGTTTTGAAATCAGGAACTGTGAGGCCTCCAACTTTGTTCTTTTTTTTCAAGATTGTTTTAGCTATGCAGGGTCTCTTTAAATTCTATGTGAATTTTAGGATGGAAGTTTCTATTTCTGCAGAAAACATCATTGAGGTTTTGATAGAGATTGTATTGAATCTGTAGATTAAATTGGATAGTACTGACATCTTCAGTTTTCAAATCCATAAACACAGAGGTCTTTTAATTTATTTGTATCTTCTTTAATTTAATTCAGCAATGCTTTATTTTCAGCGTACAAATCTTTTGCCTCTTTGGTTAAATTATTCCTAAGGTTTGTTGTTGTTTTTGGTGCTGTTGTAACTGGAATTATTTTCTTGATTTCTTTTTTGGATTTTCAAGGAGACTTATTTTTTTGTTATTTATTTTCTTGAAGTGTTTACTTTTTCCAAGGCACATGGGCGTGCAGTAAAAAATTCACACAGCATAAGAACATGTGTGATGAAAAGTAAGTCTCCCTCCACACCTGACCTCTAGGTCCAAGCTCTCCTTCCCAGAATCCATCATCCTTGCTAGTTGCTTATGATGCCTTCAGGAGATATGCTGTATCGATACAGCCACTTTATGAACACATGGGATGTACAATATACACTGTTCTGGACTTCACTTTTTTCTTTTAAACTCATATATGTTGGCAATAGTTTTATATTAGCACACTAGGAAATACTTTATTCTTTGTAAAAGCTACCTACACTTTACTTTTTTTTTTACTTTACCTTTTTTTTTTTTTAAAACCATCTCCATAGTGAGAGACATTTAGATTGTTTGCAGTTTTTGCTATTAGAAAGAATGCTTTGATGGACATCTTTGTACATGAATCTTTGAGCACATATATGAATACACTGCTAGAATGAATTCTTGAATATGTTTCTAGAATGGCAACTGTGGGGCCAAGATTATGTACATGGGAATTTTTTGGAGATGGTATGGAATTTGTACTAATTAATACATGTTCTGGATAGTTTTTAAGGATGGAGGTTTTCACCATATCTATAGGAGAATTTTGTTTTTTGCCAATCTGATAAGTTAAAATAATGGCATATTTTTTAATGGTCGAATTTACATTTCCATAATTATGAGTCATGTTCAATATATATATATTTTAATTTTTAATTTTTTTTATTCTTATGTTAATCCCCATACATTACATCATTAGTTTTAGATGTAGTGTTCCATGATTCATTGTTTGTGCATAACACCCAGTGCTCCATGCAGAATGTGCCCTCCTCAATACCCACCACCAGGCTAACCCATCCTCCCACCCCCCTCCCCTCTAGAACCCTCAGTTTGTTTTTCAGAGTCCATCGTCTCTCATGGTTCGTCTACCCCTCCGATTTCCCCCGCTTCATTCTTCCCCTCCTGCTACCTTCTTCTTCTTCTTCTTTTTTTTTTTTTTCTTAACATATATTGCATTATTTGTTTCAGAGGTACAGATCTGTGATTCAACAGTCTTGCACAATTCACAGCGCTTACCAGAGCACATACCCTCCCCAGTGTCTATCACCCAGTGACCCCATCCCTCCCACCCCACACCCCACTCCAGCAACCCTCAGTTTGTTTCCTGCGATTAAGAATTCCTCATATCAGTGAGATCATATGATACATGTCTTTCTCTGTTTGACTTATTTCACCCAACATAATACCCTCCAGTTCCATCCATGTCATTGCAAATGGCAAGATCTCATTCCTTTTGATGGCTGCATAATATTCCATTGTGTATATATAGCACTCTTCTTTATCCATTCATCTGTCGATGGACATCTTGGCTCTTCCCACAGTTTGGCTATTGTGGACATTGCTGCTATAAACATCGGGGTGCACGTACCCTTTTGGATCCCTACTTTTGTATCTTTGGGGTAAATACCCAGTAGTGCAATTGCTGGGTCATATGGTAGCTCTATTTTCAACTTTTTGAGGAACCTCCATACTGTTTTCCAGAGTGGCTGCACCAGCTTGCATTCCCACCAACAGTGTAGGGGGGTTCCCCTTTCTCCGCATCCCCGCCAACATCTGTCGTTTCCTGACTTGTTAATTTTAGCCATTCTGACTGGTGTGAGGTGGTATCTCATTGAGGTTTTGATTTGGATTTCCCTGATGCCAAGCGATATTGAGCACTTTTTCATGTGTCTGTTGGCCCTTTGGATGTCTTCTTTGGAAAAATGTCTGTTCATGTCTTCTGCCCATTTCTTGATTGGATTCTTTGTTCTTTGGGTGTTGAGTTTGATGAGTTCTTTATAGATTTTGGATACTAGCCCTTTATCTGATATGTCATTTGCAAATATCTTCTCCCATTCTGTCGGTTGTCTTTTGGTTTTGTTGACTGTTTCCTTTGCTTTGCAAAAGCCTTTTATCTTGATGAAGTCCCAATAGTTCATTTTTGCCCTTGCTTCCCTTGCCTTTGGCAATGTTTCTAGGAAGAAGTTGCTGCGGCTGAGGTCGAAGAGGTTGCTGCCTGTGTTCTCCTTTAGGATTTTGATGGACTCCTGTCTCACATTGATGTCTTTCAACCATTTGGAGTCTATTTTTGTGTGTGGTGTAAGGAAACGGTCCAGTTTCATTCTTCTGCATGTGGCTATCCAATTTTCCCAACACCATTTGTTGAAGAGACTTTTTTCCATTGGACATTCTTTCCTGCTTTGTCAAAGATGAGTTGACCATAGAGTTGAGGGTCCATTTCTGGGCTCTCTATTCTGTTCCATTGATCTATGTGTCTGTTTTTGTGCCAGTACCATGCTGTCTTGATGATGACAGCTTTGTAATAGAGCTGGAAGTCCGGAATTGTGATGCCGCCAGCTTTGCTTTTCTTTTTCAACATTCCTCTGGCTATTCGGGGTCTTTTCTGGTTCCATACAAATTTTAGGATTATTTGTTCCATTTCTTTGAAAAAAGTGGATGGTATTTTGATGGGGATTGCATTGAATGTGTAGATTGCTCTAGGTAGCATTGACATCTTCACAATATTTGTTCTTCCAATCCATGAGCATGGAACGTTTTTCCATTTCTTTGTGTCTTCCTCAATTTCTTTCATGAGTATTTTATAGTTTTCTGAGTACAGATCATTTGTCTCTTTGGTTAGATTTATTCCTAGGTAACTTATGGTTTTGGGTGCAATTGTAAATGGGATCGACTCCTTAATTTCTCTTTCTTCTGTCTTGTTGTTGGTGTATAGGAATGCCACTGACTTCTGTGCATTGATTTTATA
>NW_023270457.1:0-12071 GCF_011800145.1 Mirounga leonina | reverse complement strand
AAGTCCCCCACTATTATTGTATTGTTGTCAATGTGTTTCTTTGCTTTGTTATTAATGGCCTTATATAATTGGCTGCTCCCATATTAGGGGTGTAGATATTTACAATTTTAGATCTTGTTGGATAGACCCTTTAAGTAGGATATAGTGTCCTTCCTCATCTCTTATTATAGTCTTTGGTTTAAAATCTATTTTGTCTGATATAAGGATTGCCACCCCAGCTTTCTTTCTGTGTCCATTAGCATGGCAAATGGTTTTCACCCCCTCACTTTCAATCTGGGGGTGTCCTTGGGTCTAAAATGAGTCTCTTGCAGACAGCATATCGATGGGTCTTGTTTTTTAATCCAGTCCGATAGGCTGTGTCTTTGATTGGGGCATTTAGCCCATTTACATTCAGGGTAACTATTGAAAGATAGGAATTTAGTGCCATTGTATTGCCTATAAGGGACTGTTAACTGTATATTGTCTGTGTTCCTTTCTGGTCTATGTTACTTTTAGGTTCTCTCTTTGCTTAGAGGACCCCTTTCAAGATTTCTTGTAGGGCTGGTTTTGTGTTTGCAAATTCCTTTAGTTTTTGTTTGTCCTGGAAGCTTTTTATCTCTCCTATTTTCAATGAAGCCTAGCTGGATATAGTATTCTTGGCTGCATATTTTTCTCATTTAGTGCTCTGAATATATCATGCCAGTCCTTTCTGGCCTGCCAGGTCTCTGTGGATAGGTCTGTTGCCAGTCCAATGTTTCTACCATTGTAGGTTACATATATTTTCTCCTGAGCTGCTTTCAGGATTTTCTCTTTTGTCTCTGAGACTTGTAAGTTTTACTATTAGATATCAGGGTGTTGACCTATTTTTATTGATTTTGAAGGGGGTTCTCTGTGCCTCCTGGAATTTGATGGCTGTTTCTTTCCCCAAATTAGGGAAGTTTTCTGCTAATATTTACTCCAATATACCTTTTGCCCCTCTCTCTCTTTCTTCTTCTTCTGGGATCCCAATTATTCTAATGTTGATTCGTCTTATGGTATCACTTATCTCTCGAATTCTGCCCTCATGATTCAGTAGTTGTTTATCTCTCTTTTTCTCAGCTTCTTTATTTTCCATCATTTGGTCTTCTATATGACTGATTCTCTCTTCTGCCTCATTTATCCTAGCAGTTAGAGCCTCCATTTTTTATTGTACCTCAGTAATAGCCTTTTTGATTTCAACTTGGTTAGATTTTTAGTACTTTTATTTCTCCAGAAAGGGTTTCTCTAATATCTTCCATGCTTTTTTCAAGCCCAGCTAGTATCTTTAAAATTGTCATTCTGAACTCTAGGTCCGAGATCTTACTGATGTCCATATTGATTAGGTCCCTGGCAGTTGGGACTGCCTCTTGTTCTTTTTTTTTTTTTTTTTTTTTTGAGGTGATTTTTTCCATCTTATCATTTTGTCCAGAGAAGAATAGATGAATGAGAGAACAAAATGCTAACAGGGTAACAACAACACCAGTAAAATATACACTAAGCAAATCAGAGGAGACCTGAACCCAGAGAAACAGAAAGGGAAAGAAAGGAAAAAAAAGAAAAAGAAAAGGATAATAACAAACAAAAAACAGAATATGATCAAATATGATCAGGCCAGTGCATAGATTAGTGCCACACATTAGATTTTGGGTGTATTTTGGTCTGTTAGAAGAAAGTGCCTCCCAAAATTTTAAAGAAATACAAGCTTACATATGTTAAAAAATAAGGGTAAATACAATGAAGAGATGGAATATGACTGTAAAGATGAAAATTATAAAAGATTTTATAAAAGGAATTGATAAGATAAAAAGTTGGTTAAAAAAAAAGGATTTAAAGAAAAAGGGGGGGGAGAGAATGTGATCAGGCAGGAGACTAGAACAAAACCATACACTAGAGATTTAGGGTATATTTTGGCCTGTTAGAAGAAACTATATCCCAAAATTTTAAAGAGAGAACAACATATATATATATATATATAAGGTTAACTACTCTGAAGGGATAGAATATGTCTCTAAAATAAGGTTAACTACTATGAAGGGATAGAATATGTCTCTAAAAATGAAAAATAAAAAAAGATTTTTTAAAAAAGGGATTGATAAGATGTTGGTCGAAAAAGGGAAAAAGAAAAATTCAAAAAAAAAGTTAAAAAAAATTACTTTGGAAGACTAAAGAATCATGGGAAAAAAGCCATGAATTCTATGTGCTATATTCCCCTAGGGCTGGAGTTCTGCTGTTCTCATTGATCGGTAAACTGGGTCTTGAATGGCGGTTCTTGCTGATCTTCTGGGGGAGGGGCCTATTGTCATGCTTCTCAGATGTCTTTGCCAGAGGTGGAATTGCCCCGCCTTTGCTGGGTCCTGGCTAAGTAATCTGCTCAGGTTTGCTCTCGGGAGCTTTTGTTCCCTGAAAGCTTTCAGTACAGCTTTGGAGGACAAGAGTGAAAATGGCGGCCTCTCAATCTCCACCCTGGAGGAGCCGAGAACTCAGGGCCCCACTCCACAGTGAGACCCCAGAGAAAAGCAGTCAATCACTCCTGTCTCCCTATCTCTGGCTGCACTCCGTGCACACCTGGCCTGTGACTGAGCATTTCTGTCTCTGGCACATGACCCCATGTGGAGTCTCCAAATCCAGCAGATCCTTGCGGTGCACTCCTGTGCCACTCCTTCTGGGGGAGGAAGGTGAGTCTCCCTGGATCTGCCGCTTGTTGGGTCCCTGCTGGAGGAGCAGTGGCCTGACTGTGCTGCAGATCACGGTTTATGGCAACCCCAAGCTGAGAGCCCACGCCTCGGCTCTGTCTCTGCAGCCAGCTTCCCCACTCTGATACCTGGGAGCTCTGCCACACTCTGGCACCCCTGGTCTTTCTGTGACCCTGAGGGTCCTGAGACCACACTGTCCCAGCAAGGATTCCACCCCCCGTTTAGCCACTGGAGCGACGTCCCTCAGCAGAGCCAACTTCTAAAAGTTCCGATTTTGTGCTCCAGGGCTCTATCACTTGCCGTCAGCGGCTGATGGAGGCCCCCTCCCCCTGCCATCTATCTTCCCAAATATCACCTCAGATTCACTTCTCTGCACGACCGACCTTCCAGAAAGTGGTCGCTTTTCTGTTCAGAGAGGTGCTGCTATTCTTTTCTTTGATCTCCTGTTGAGTTCATAGGTGTTCAGAATGGTTTGATCCCTATCTAGCTGAATTCCTGGGACCAGACAAAATTTAGGTCTCCTACTCCTCCACCATCTTGCTCCTCTCTCTGGACTATTATTTTTATCATATACATCTAGAAACTAAAAAAAAAAAAAAAAAAATCGCTCATGTCACATTGCTTTTATGCAAGGAAGTTTGGATTTAAACCCATGTGGTTTGATCCTAGATCTTATGCAATTAAACACTAGACTTTGCTGCCCTTTATACTTTATGCCTTACAGTAGGTTTCCCATGGACCTTTTTAAATATTATTTAAATTTTACTCTTTACAGATAAGGTAACTAAAGCTAAATGAGGCATATTGATTAGCTCAAAGTCAATCACCTGGTAAATGATACAGCCTAATATAAATCCATGTTTTTCTACCTCACAGCCTCCATTCTTTCCATTTGAGATACTGGAAGTTAGAGAGAAAAAGCCTCTTGTTTCACTGAATTCAGATATTAATGTATCTGTCAATGTATGTTCTGTAGAGGCAGTGGTCCCTACCCTGAGAAAATTAAACATAAGCTCCAAAGCTTCTTCTCCAGTACAGTAACCAATATAAACAGACATTCTTGAAGACTGAAAAGCATCCTGACTTTTTCTTTTTGTTCTGATGACAGTGATTGTGTGTGTGTATTGGGATGAAAATGGTTAGCATGGATTCATAAACCCTGTGAAGAGTTATTGCTGCTTGCAACATAACCCAGGGTTTCACCGTTTAAGTCCTGCACTATCAGTCTGGATCTTTCCTCGTGTATTAAAATCCCCTTTTAAGTACTATGACTATGGTCTGTCAATCACGAGTCCCAGTTCATCCTCAGTTTTCTTTGCTAGGAGTCTGTGAAAATAAAATTTTGACCATCATGCCATCCTCTATAAATGTAGTCAAAGGAAATGCACTGGGATTTATGTCACTTTGGGCAAGAAATACCAGAAATATGCTTAATATTTTAGTCTGATTTATTGCTCTCACTTTCTGAGCTGTAGGCTTTTTGTAGGATTCAGAAAATGGTGATGATTGTTTCAACTGTCAACCACTCAATCCTGGTAGCTAGTTAGTCCTGTTGGTTACAGCCAATAGATTTATAGATTTAAAAGGGCTTCCCATCTCCTGGGTGGTAGCATCTTCTATTCTAGTTTAAAATTTCACAAACTAGGTTTAATATGAGATCCAAAGGAAATGATGCTTCCTGGTAAACTTGGGTGTCATAACATTGCACAGCATCTCACAAGTGCACACAGCTTCAACGGGTTCTTTTTCATTTCTAGAAGGAAGCTTTGTCTTAATCAACTGCTGAGTTTCAACAGTTGCATTTTCCTTTACATGTGAGTCAATTTTTTGTAATGTTTTTGAATCCATATAAGAAAATCTGATCAAGCTCTCTGATTTCTATGCAGGTCTGTGTTCATGGGTACATAGAAGCTTCCATGAATACTCAATTTATTCCTGACAGGAGATTTATTCAGTGTCATCAACTAAAACCGAACATATTTTTCCAGCCTTACCCAATTATGTCAGTAATACTCCACTCCCTGCACTGAACAAATCTATTTTCTGATTTTGCAGAAAGGCATATGTCACTTAGAGACAAAAACTCATAAAACACTCAACTCTCTGAATCCAATATTCAGTGTCTCTCTAAATTGCATTTTGGGCAGTCTCATGGGGAATGCATATGTGTAAAAACAGACTTTGGATATAGGCAGGGATTTTTATGGGCCCTTTCTATCTTTATGTTCTCTCCCTAATTATTTTCTTCATTTTTTTTCCCATTTCTATTCCTCACATAAAGTCTCTTAATTTAGAATTCCACGTGAATATGCATACATAGCTGTCCATTCTCAGAAGTGCAGTGTGTAAAAATATACCAAGTCATTGACCGTTGGTTAGATAGGAACCCTGGAGACAAGCTGACCAATCTCTGTCATTTCTGAGATGAGAAACAAAGGTCTGGACAATAAGGGAGACTCACCTAACCAGCATTTCAAAGAAAAAAACAGAGCCTAATATAATCAGAGTAGCACCCTAATAAAAATAATGATGTTAAAGATCTTAATATTTGCCAGGGACTGTGATAACCATGTTAAATATATAATTATTAAGTACTGTGATATCATTTTATTATTACCATTGATAGTTTACTTTAAACCTCACAATAATCATATGCAAAAGATACTATACATATGCCAAGTATATAAATGGAAAATAAAATGCTGGAAGTTACAAGGGCTATGGGATGTGCCCAAAACGAATGAGGAGTGAAGCAGGCAATGAAGCTCAGGCTGCATTCCTCCAAAAATCTAAGCTCTCAATCACTCCACCTGTTTCCCCTGCTCTATTTTTTCTTCCCTTGTGTGTCCTCACAAGCCCTCCAAAAATCTTCCAGAGCAGTACCAAAGCCAAGACTGGGTGCCTTTGCTACCTTGATTCCCTCCTACCCTTCTTACTTCTGGTGTTCAGTGAACCTTCAAAATGCAGTACATTGTCTCAATGGATTGCATAGTTAGTCAACACTACACTGTGGGGTGCAGGAATCTCCTACCTTCCTCCAGCAGCTCTCAAGGTGCCTGCCTGTTTCCTTAGGAGCTAGTGCAGCCTTGGATCTCCAGAAATCCCTTAAAATCCAGATCATATTATAACAATAAACATTAGAGACGGACCAAGACAAGGAGCTTAGTGACATCATGACAAACTCTCCCTCATGCCTGGAAAATCACCAATATTATGGTAAGAGTTACTATGAGAATAAATTTTCTTGACTAGAATTGAGCTCAACTTCTTATTTAATATCCTGTTCACTTGCCCATTTTGACTAATTTATAGCCCTTGAGGACCTAAGGGGCACCAGGAGGCTGAGAGAATGTAACCTTGTTCTATTGTTCCAGAAATGTGTCAGAGTCAGACTTTGCCTGGTTTTCATTTTGAGGTGGTTGGCGGTATGGAAGGTAGTATTAAAGAGAAGTTAGTATTTACTGAATTCACACATTTCGTGAATAAAACCTAAATTGGTTTAATTCCTACTATTTTAGTTTGAAGAATGCATGTGGGAATAAGAAGCATCTATTTCTTCATCCAAAAGATAAATATCTTTAAAATTTGTGTATCAAATGAGATGATAACTTTATTTTTCAAGATTTTTCTCCTGACTATATGCAAAGAAATAGCATTCTTCCCTTTTCAAAATTACAGGGGATAATATCCTCTCTGTCAGTGTGAATCATGCAAAAGCTCTGTACTGTTCTCGTAGAAGTAATTAATCTTTGAGATTCACTTTTCAAAATTCACAATATTTCAAATTTATGGTTCCTCATGGGTCTCTACAGTGGGTTGCAAGAAAGAAAAAAAAAACTACTTTTATGTTTGACACCAAAAATTCATTGCCCAAAAAATGTTAACTTCTATATTATTTCAATGTTGCCTAATGTGCTAATTTCTGTTCCTGTGAGACTATCAGCCCCATAATGCTGAATCAAATAGCTTCACATAAAATATTCCAACTTGTATCTACCTGCCCAAATTTCTGACTTGTGCCCATCACTAGTTGTAAAGCACCTATCACTTCTGATGAGTTGAGTTCATTTAAAGGCTAAATGCATTTGTTATCTTGCACACTTTACCCAGTGAAGTCGGGGCGGGGGGAGTTTTACTTCAAATATGCATGAAGGCACTAGGTTTTCAATGATCATTATATGAACTATGAAAGAAATAAAATATGCAGGACCCACAGACATGGTGTATTAATATTCCTTGGTTTTTTATTCATGTTAAGTGTTTCCTTGGGGATTTTAGATTTTTCTGCCTAATGTAGGAGATCAATCAACTTCACCATAAGGCATTTAAAATTACTGTGGAAAAACTTTATTTTTATGTCTCTGTAAATGAGGCTTAGTCCAAATGCTAATACTAAAGTTATTTTGATACTAACACATTTCTGATCAGTTAAAAACCACCAATTTTTCTCAACTTCTGTGTAGGTGATCTAGACTATAAGGGAAATGTGATTTTGTCACTATTGTCCTAATCATGACTGAACCAAGCCTTTCAGAATATGTAAGAGTTCTTTCAGTATTTTTAAAAGTAGACAGAAAAAGCTCTGCAACATAAATTATGATTGTTGTAAAAACAATCTCTTGATATATCACTTGATATAAAATAGCTCTGTTTCTACCTGCTAAAACAGAACTTAAAATGAAAAATCATAATTTAAATATGAATCTGTAAGGGAAAGAATAGTGATGTACTACCTGAATGTGTTTTTTATATTTTTCTTATAAAAGCCATTCAGAAGCAGAGAGCCTCTGCTCTCTGGTTTTTCTAGAGACCCTTAGTGTCTCTGCTCTGCTTTCCCCAGCCCCCTGTGCATACCTGCATCTCAAATACGATCAAGTCAAGTCATGTGCTTGTCTGTCTTCCTAAATAGGTTCCTTAGGAGACTAGAGTTTATTCAACTCTGGATCTTCAGAGCCTTGCATAGTATTTGGCATAGAGTATAAACTTGGTAACTATCGTGAGGAAGCGAAGAGGAAAAGAGAGGAAGGGAAGGGAAAAGGGAAGAGACAGAAGGAGAGAGAAAATTAGTTGACTAAAGAATGGGAATTCCAATTTTTAGAAGGAAATTAAAAATACTAACACTCCTGTAATAAACCAATTTGAGAAGGATTATTTAATATGTAATAAATGTTTTCATGACAAAACATTAGGCTGATTCTAGCACTTACTAATATCCAGTAAGTACTCCCAGAATTATTGACTTTAGATTTATTAACTTTTTAAAAATTTTTTATTGTTATGTTAATCACCATACATTATTACATCATTAGTTTTAGATGTAGTGTTCCATGATTCATTGTTTGTGCATAACACCCAGTGCTCCATGCAGAACGTGCCCTCCTTAATACCCATCACCAGGCTAACCCATCCTCCCACCCCCTCCCCTCTAGAACCCTCAGTTTGTTTTTCAGAGTCCATCATCTCTCATGGTTCGTTTCCCCTCCGATTTCCCCCCCTTCTTTCTTCCCATCCTGCTATCTTCTTCTTTTTTTTTTTCTTAACATATATTGCATTATTTGTTTCAGAGGTACAGATCTGTGATTCAGCAGTCTTGCACAATTCACAGCGCTCACCATAGCACATACCCTCCCCAGTGTCTATCACCTAGGTACCCCATCCCTCAAACCCCCCCATTCCTGCAACACTCAGTTTGTTCCCTGAGATTAAGAATTCCTCATATCAGTGAGGTCATATGATACATGTCTTTCTCTGATTGACTTCTTTCTTTTTTTTTTTTTTAAAGATTTACTCATTCTTTTTTTTTTTTAAAGATTTTATTTATTTATTTGAGACAGAGAGAATGAGAGAGAGAGAGAGAGAGAGCCCATGAGAGGGGGGAGGGTCAGAGGGAGAAGCAGGCTCCCCGCCGAGCAGAGAGCCTGATGCGGGACTCGATCCAGGGACTCCAGGATCATGACCTGAGCCGAAGGCAGTCACTTAACCAACTGAGCCACCCAGGTGCCCTGATTGACTTATTTCACTCAGCATAACACCCTCCAGTTCCATCCACATTGTTGCAAATGGCAAGATCTCGTTCCTTTTGATGGCTGCATAATATTCCATTGTATATATATACCACTTCTTCTGGTATATATATATACTTCTTCTGGTACCATTCATCTGTCGATGGACATCTTGGCTCTTTCCATAGTTTGACTCTTGTGCACATTGCTGCTATAAACATCGGGGTGCACATACCCCTTCAGATTCCTACATTTGTATCTTTGGGGTAAATACCCAGTAGTGCAATTGCTGGATTGTATGGTAGCTCTATTTTCAACTGTTTGAGGAACCTCCATACTGTTTTCCAGGGTGGTTGCAACAGCTTGCATTCCCACCAACAGTGTAGGAGGGTTCCCCTTTCTCCGTGTCCTCGCCAACATTTGTCATTTCCTGACTTGTTAATTTTAGCCATTCTGACTGCTTTGAGGTGGTATCTCATTGAGGTTTTGATTTGGATTTCCCTGATACCGAGCAATGTTGAGCACTTTTTCATGTGTCTGTTGGCCATTTGGATGTCTTCTTTGGAAAAATGTCTGTTCATGTATTCTGCCCATTTCTTGACTAGATTCTTTGTTCTTTGGGTGTTGAGTTTGAAAAGTTCTTTATAGATTTTTGATACTAGCCCTTTATCTGATATGTCATTTACAAATATCTTCTCCCATTCTGTCAGTTGTCTTTTGGTTTTATTGACTGTTTCTTTTGCTGTGCAAAAGATTTTTATCTTGATAAAGTCCCAATAGTTCATTTTTGCCCTTGTTTCCCTTGCCTTTGGCAACGTTTCTAGGAAGAAGTTGCTGCGGCTGAGGTCGAAGAGGTTGCTGCCTCTGTTCTCCTTTAGGATTCTGATGGACTCCTGTCTCACATTTAGGTCTTTCAACCATTTTGAGTCTATTTTTGTGTGTGGTGTAAGGAAATGGTCCAGTTTCATTCTTCTGCATGTGGCTGTCCAATTTTCCCAACACCATTTGTTGAAGAGACTTTCTTTTCTATTGGATATTCCTTCCTGCTTTGTCAAAGATTAATTGACTATAGAGTTGAGGGTCCATTTCTGGGCTCTCTATTCTGTTCCATTAATCTATGTGTCTGTTTTTGTGCCAGTACCATGCTGTCTTGATGATGACAGCTTTGTAATAGAGCTGGAAGTCCGGAATTGTGATGCCGCCAGCTTTGCTTTTCTTTTTCAACATTTGTCTGGCTATTCAGGGTCTTCTCTGGTTCCATACAAATTTTAGGATTATTTGTTCCATTTCTTGAAAAAAGTGGATGGTATTTTGATGGGGATTGCATTGAATGTATAGATTGCTCTAGGTAGCATTGACATCTTCACAGTATTTGTTCTTCCAATCCATGAGCAGGGAACGCTTTTCCATTTCTTTGTGTCTTCCTCAATTTTTTTCATGAGTATTTTATAGTTTTCTGAGTACAGATCCTTTGCCTCTTTGGTTAGATTTATTCCTAGGTATCTTAAGGTTTTGGGTGCAATTGTAAATGGGATCGACTCCTTAATTTCTCTTTCTTCTGCCTTGTTGTTAGGGTATAGGAATCCCACTGATTTCTTTGCATTGATTTTATATCCTGCCACTTTAGTGAATTCCTCTTGTATGAGTTCTAGCAGTTTTGGGGTGGAGTCTTTTGGATTTTCCACATAAAGTATCATATCATATGCAAAGAGTGAGAGTTTGACTACTTCTTTGCTGATTTGGATGCCTTTTTTTTTCTTTTTGTTGTCTGATTGCTGTGGCTAGGACTTCTAATACTATGTTGAGTAGCAATGGTGATTGTGGACATACTGCCGTGTTTCTGACCTTAGGGGGGAAGCTCTCAGTTTCTCCCAATGAGAATGATATTCGCTGCAGGTTTTTCATAGATGGCATTTAGGATACTAAGGTATGTACCCTCTATGCCTATACTCTGAAGAGTTTTGATCAAGAAAGGATGCTGTGCTTTGTCAAATGCTTTTTCTGCATCTATTGAGAAGATCATATGGTTCTTGTTCTTCCTTTTATTAATGTATTGTATCACATTCATTGATTTGCGGGTGTTGAACCAACCTTGCAGCCCAGGGATATATCCAACTTGGTCATGGGGAATAATCCTTTTAACATACTGTTGGATCCTCTCGGCTAATATTTTGGTGAGAATTTTTGCATCTGTGTTCATAAAAGATATTGGTCTGTAATTCTCCTTTTTGATGGGGATCAAGGTAATGGTGGCCTCATAAAATGAGTTTGGAAGTTTTCCTTCCATTTCTTTTTTTTTTGGAACAGTTTTGGAAGAACAGGTCTTAATTTTTCTTTAAATGTTTGGTAGAATTCCCCTGGGAAGCCATCTGGCCCTGGGCTTTCGTTTGTTGGGAGATTTTGATGACTGCTTCAGTTTCCTTAGTGGTTATAGGTCTGTTCAGGTTTTCTATTTCTTCCTGATACCTCTCTAGGAATGCATCCATTTCTTCCAGGTTATCTAATTTGCTGGCATAGAGTTGCTCCCAATATGTTCTTATAATTGTTTGTATTTCTTTGGTGTTGGTTGTGATCTCTCCTCTTTCATTCATGATTTTGCTGATTTGGGTCATTTCTCTTTTCTTTTTGATAAGTCTGGCCAGGGGTTTATCAGTCTTGTTAATTCTTTCAAAGAACCAGCTCCTAGTATTGTTGATCTGTTGTACTGTTCTTTTGGTTTCTATTTCATTGATTTCTGCTCTGATCTTTATTATTTCTCTTCTCCTGCTGGGTTTAGGCTTTATTTGCTGTTCTTTCTCCAGCTCCTTTAGGTGTAGGGTTAGGTTGTGCATTTGAGACCTTTCTTGTGTCTTGGGAAAGGCTTTTATTGCTATATACTTTCCTCTTAGGACTGCCTTGGCTGCATCCCCAAGATTTTGAATAGTTGTGTTTTCATTTTCATTGGTTTCCATGCATTTTTTAAATTCTTCTTTAATTTCCTGGTTGACCCATTCATTCTTTAGTAGGATGCTCTTTAGCTTCCATGTATTTGAGTTCTTTCCAACTTTCCTCTTGTGATTGAGTTCTAGTTTCAAAGCATTGTGGTCTGAAAATAGGCAGGGAATGATCCCAATCTTTTGGTACCCGTTGAGACCTGATTTGTGACCTAGGATGTGATCTATTCTGGAGAATGTTCCATGGGCACTAGAGAACAATGTGTATTCCGTTGCTTTGGGATGGAATGTTCTGAATATGTCTGTGAAGTCCATTTGGTCCAGTGTGTCATTTAAAGTCTTTATTTCCTTGTTGATCTTTTGCTTAGATGATCTGTCCATTTCAGTGAGGAGGGTGTTAAGTCCCCCACTATTATTGTATTGTTGTCAATGTGTTTCTTTGCTTT
>NW_023270456.1:0-10436 GCF_011800145.1 Mirounga leonina | reverse complement strand
CCCACCCCCCTCCCCTCTAGAACCCTCAGTTTGTTTTTCAGAGTCCATCGTCTCTCATGGTTCGTCTCCCCCTCCGATTTCCCCCCTTCATTCTTCTCCTGCTATCTTCTTTTTTTTTTTTCTTAACATATATTGCATTATTTGTTTCAGAGGTACAGGTCTGTGATTCAACAGTCTTGCCCAATTCACAGCGCCTGAGCTGTTTTCTGATCTTCTGATTATACGATTTTTTTCTATCCCCTTTATTTCTGTTCCTTGTTTTACCATATGGCATACAACCTTATGCTAATTGCAGAGATGGGCAATTAAAAACTTGCATTTCCTAACGTCGGGAGTCTTTTTTTTTTTTTTTTTTAAGTAGGCTCCACATCCAATGTGGGTGGGGCTGGAACTCACAACCCAGAGATCAAGAGTCCTATGCTCCACCAACTGAGCCAGCCAGGTGCCTCAGGCACCTGGGGTGCACATAGTTCCATGAATACACATGTCTATTCATCAGGAATTTACCCTTAGTCACAGTCATCTGCATGTCCTTCTTCTGATACACGTTGGTAGAACACAGTTTGGGGGGGAGAAAGCAACAGTTGTAGATTTTGCATTCTCTCAGGAGAGTTGCAATCATTCTCCCATAACTTAGTCCTCCAGAAATAGTAGATGGATTACTATATTGTACTTGCATTTGAAATTTCTCACTCTGTGTTTATTCTGGGCACTTATTTCCTATCAGCTTGTAACATGGTAGCATTGATTGGTGCATGTAATGTAATATTCATGTCATCTGATTTCATTCCCTTAGTGTTGGGACATCAGTATTCAGTCTAAAGGGATACAATTATGTCAAGAGCTCCCTGGTCTTGTTTTACATTTGTTTCATTACCCATGGAAGGGATTTCTTTTGTACAGCAGTCTTTTTATTTTGTTAACTAGAATGAAATAAGCAAATATGAGGTTGATATAAATGTAACTTTTTAAATATTTTTTATTTTATGAATAATCATTGTATAAACTTTGAAAAATTTGGAAATGTATAAGGAGGAAAATGAAAATCATCCGACCTGAATAGACGTTGCTCAGGGGAAGACATACAGATGCCTAACACATACTTGGAAAGGGGACCAATATCACTAGTCATCAGGGAAATACAGATTGAAACCACAATGAGATATAGCCTCACACCCATTAGAGGGTCTATTATCAAAAAAGAAATAGATGAAAAAAGACAAGTGTTGGAGAGGATGTGGAAAAAAGAAATCCTTGAGAATTGCTGGTGGGAATGTAAATTGGTATGGCCACTGTGGAAAACAGTATGGAGGTTCCTCAAAAAATTAAAAGTAGAATTATCATATGATCCAGTGATCTGACTTCTGAGTATAGAGCCAGAAGAAAGGGAAACAGTATCTCAAAGAACTATCTGCACTCCTGTGTTCATTGCAGCATTATTCACAATAGCCAAGATATGGAAACAGTCAAAATGTCTGTCTACAGATGAATGGATAATGAGAAGGTCACACACACACACACAGGAATATTATTTAGATGTGATTGCCTTTTTTTTTTTAAGATTTTATTTATTTATTTGACAGAGAGATTGACAGCGAGAAAGGGAACACAAGCAGGGGGGGAGTGGGAGAGGGAGAAGCAGGCTTCCCGCTGAGCGGGGAGCCCGATGCGGGGCTTGATCCCAGGACCCTGGGATCATGACCTGAGCCAAAGGCAGCCGCTTAACGACTGAGCCACCCAGGCGCCCCGTGACTGCCTTTTTATATTATTTGTTATTTAAATCTTTTTGCAAGGGGAAGGGAAGGATTAGAACACACTATCAGAGCTAGAAAATCTGTGCATTCATTTGTGTTATATTGTAAACCATAGTTTTCTGAAATCTGAAAAATGTCTTTCTTCATTTTTTGCATCTTGACTAAGGGTCAACAGATGTTTTCTGTAAAGGGCAGATAGTAAGTACTTTAGGCTTTGCAGGTGGTTTTCTCTGTCCCAGCTACTCAACTCTAATGCTGTAGGGCAAAAGCAACCAGAGACAATGCATAAACTGGTTAAGTGTGGCTAGATTCAAATAAAACTTTACAGACACTAAAATTTAATTCCATATAATTTCACTTGTCACTAAATATCATTCATGTAAAGTATAAAGACCAGTCATAGCTCATGGGCTATATACAGAACCAGATGGGGGCTAGACTTGGCCTATGGGCTGTAGTTGATGGATCCCTGATCCAGACTATCTGAAAACAAATAAAAAATCAAAGTTGTCATCCTCTCTCAATATTTTAGGAGTTTAAAAATAAAGATATTTTGAATAAAGAGTTTGAAAATGGGGGCACCTGGGTGGCTCAATCGGTTAAGTGTCTGCCTTCAGCTCGGGTCATGATCCCAGAGTCCTGGGATCAAGCCCCACATCGGGCTCCTTGCTCAGCGGGAGTCTGCTTCTCCCTCTGCCTCTCCCCCCCGCTCATGCTCGCTCTCTCTCTCTCTCTCAATAAATAAGTAAATAAGAGTTTGAAAATGTGTTTTCAGAGAAAAACTCCAAACTTACTTTCAGATAGTATTACGTTTGTCTGCCTCTCTTCCTTCCCTGAGACTTTCCCATGGCCTTGGCAATGGCTGAATCCTTGTAGGCTGCTCAGTCAGGTGCAGCAAGTCCAAACCAAGATCTGTTCAGAATTAGATGCCCTGGAAGCCTAGACAGAATGTGAAAATCCAGTCTGTGTGGCAAAGGCCAGAGTCAGAAAGGAAAGCCCCAGGAGGAGACCCTAAGTCCTAGCACGGCCAGTCAGAATCTTTGTCAGGAGTAAAGAGGGGGATCACATCCACGTTCTAGAGTCATTGTTGCCTTCAGCTTCTAACTAGACCTGTTCATGAAACCCAGACTGTTGCCAATTCCCTGGGCATATTTGGCCTGGATCCACTCCTGACACCAATTTTCACACAAATCAATGCTTGTGAATGCAAGCCAAAGAACCAATTCTGACCAACTTGAGAGAGCAGGAATTTTGGAAAGATATTATTACACAGCTCACAGAAACAGCAGGAAAGACTAGTGAACCAGGCTCAGGTAAGTATCAGGAGCCAAAATAAGGCAAGTAGCAACGACAGAGCCAAGCACAGGTCACAGCAACAGTCTGGTTAGGAGCTGTTGCTGGCACCTCCGCTGTTGTGAATTGTTTTCGACTACCCCTAAGTCTTAGTGTCACTCCCTAAAAATCCACGTGGTCAGAAAGAAACATCCTAATCCCAAACCCTACCTTCCAGCAAGTAGGGAGAGAGTGTCTAGCTCATATCAATTTCCATAGGGAGAAAATGCAGTTTTCCCCCAAATATAAGAGGGGGTTGAATGCAGATGAGAAAAACGAGAAGTTCACAAAAGAACACCAACAACTTTCTAAGGTCTTCAGAACTATCTGGGAACGTCTGTGGAAGTTGTAGGACGCTATTCTCAAGTATCTTTGCAGGGGAGGGTCATACCTTGGCATTCAGAATGACAGATAAGAGGTGAGATTGTTGAGAATATTTCAAGGGTATTCTCATGAACCCCCCATAAATGGCCAAATGAGACTGGAGCATGGAGGCGTTTGGGACAGGGATGAACAACCAGTAAAAGAAGATACCAATGATAATGCACCCTCATTCCGATGCACAGGCTGATGAGGCCATTAGACGTGGGGCTTATAAGATATATTATACAAGAAGCAAGAGAGACAAGAGACAAGCAGATATGGGAAACCAAACTCAGCAGGCTACATTGTAGAATCTAGGTGGAAGGAAGTAAACTCTGGGGGATGGAGCAGTCAGCTCAAAACATCTTATTTTTGTTAGGGCTTCTCTGGAAGATCTAGGTTTATCCTCTACTTAGGTAACGTCTGAATCAAAAGCTCCACCCCCAGAGCCTACCACCTAACTGTATCGTTACTCTTCATCACTCCAGGCAGGAACGGGCACTTCCCAACTCACGCCACTCAAAGTCCCACTTCTCAAGGGTCAGGGTCACTCTGCTGGGTTTAGACATCCAGTCCTGCTAGATATCAGTGTGTTGCCTTAGAATGGAGTATTTCCACACTTGCTCCTGCCCCGGCTCCTTCTGATTCTTGCCCTAATAGAGGCTGTCCCAATAGGCCTGCTATGTGCTACCTGGTCATTACTTTTTTTTTTTTTTTAAGGATTTTATTTATTTGAGAGAGAGAATGAAAGAGAGAAAGAGCACAAGAGGGGGGAGCGGGAGAGGGAGAAGCAGACTCCCCGCTGAGCAGGGAGCCCGAAGCGGGACTCCAGGATCATGACCTGAGCCGAAGGCAGTCGCTTAACCAACTGAGCCACCCAGGTGCCCTACCTGGTCATTACTTTTTATGCTTGACCAAATTCATATTCACAGGATGCTGCAGAAAATATTCTTGTGCCATTTGCTCTGTCTGAAGTCACAGACACGGAAGGAGGAAAGGAACTAGCTGGGAGGACCTCCCCCTGACCCTCCCACCTCTTCCTGCCTTGTATTCACGGACTCACTGCCCGTGCACGCTTAGGGTCCTGCTAACCCACAGGGAGTCCACCACAATGCCCAGAAAGGAAGAATAATGGAGCCTGAATAATGCCAAAGATACAGTTTATTTTGGACAGAAGCTCTTTAGAAAGCAGTCACTTCACCACTTTAGATAGTCTTCTTCTAGCACCACTTTAGATAGTCTTCTTCTAGGGCTACAATTCCAGGGTAGGTAATAGCCAGGAATGGATTGTGGAAGAGTCTTGTTAATGCCAAGCATCAGATTCATGGATTCATGAGAAATCTTCTGGGGGCTGGTATCCAGGCATGCTTCATAAATGTCCTGTCCATCTTTCACACGGCCACTAGGGCTATGCTCCTAAAATACAAATTTGATCATGACATTTCCTCTGCTTAGCAACTACCACCAGTTTTCTAAACTCTTCAGCAGGCTGCTCATTCCTCTTTAGACTCTGGTTCAAATGACCCTCTACCAGCATCCCCCCACCCAGATGCTACAACTTCTACCTACCACATCACCTTCCCATCCCCAGCAGAGGGCCTACACTTTTCCCATCATCTGAACTGCCCTTCCTTCCTCTGGCAAACTTCATTCATCCCTGAAGCTCTCCTGTAGAAGTTCTCTACTCTCTGACAACTTGTCCAACTCCCCAGGCAAAGCCAGTAACTCCTCCCTTTGCTCCCATGGAACTTAGTAGAAAATCTGTACAAAGCACTAGTCATGCTGGGTTATAATCCTTTGTATAGGTGTGTCTCCCTGACCTGGTTGTACTTACCTTTTTATCTCAACTGCAGCATAATTCCTGCCTGACACAGAAGATACCCAGTAAATTGGGGTCCCCTTTCCTTTCCCTCTTCCTCCCAAGATCACCCATTTTCCAGGAAGAGTTAAGCCTCTTTGGCAGGGGAGGGGAAGGAGGGTGAGGAACCCTTGGTTAATAATGACCTGTGATTGTAGAGTCATGGTGACTTGTCCCACTTGAGCCCCTCAGGGCTTTCCTGGGGTAGGGCTTCTCTTCTAGGAGAGAGCCTTAAATAATGCAGCCAGGGGTTCTGCCATTTGCTTCCAGCCCCTTTCTTTTGGAGTTACCCAGACATCTGTGTGCTGTGGACATGTGAGTGTCTGTCTGCCCCAGCAAAGTCCACCGGGGAGTTGTCCACCCACTTGGACAGCTCTTGACTGATACATACCCCCTTGTGGGACAGGATACATGCAGACATGACCACATCCATTGCTGCAGCATTTCATCCCCCTGGGACATGATAGATCTCCCGAGCATTGTTCAACACAAGTCCCAAAGAATCCTTTGGGCATCTTTGGGCACACGCTGGGTCTTTCTTGCCCTGCAACATACAAGGGTTTCTGTGGGGTCTGGAGTGGTTACTAAGACAGTGAACTGATGCTGGATGTCTGGAGCTCTCATGGCTGGTGGGACTCCCACCTCTTCCAGTTCTTCCTTCATATTCCTGATGCCCCCTTCAACCTCAGTGGCTACATGCTCACTCTTAGGCCCCCATTTTACAGCCTGGCCCTACGGAGAATGTTCTCCCCGCTCCAAAGGCTGCACAGTCCCAGCAGGCAAGAAACCTGCACTGTCATAACCCTCTTTATTCCACCTCATTACAAAATCTCTGATCACAGACAGCCACCTCCTTACCGCACACCTACCCCATGTTCATCCCAGAGCTACTCCTCATTGGAGTCCCCGTCCAGGGCACATCTCCCAGCGAGAGAGAAGCCCCACATCTAATCAGACCCAACCCAATCTAATAAGAAGAATGAAAAGTGCAGGGTGATCGTTCCTGTAGGTCAAAGGAAACAGGTCTGATGAATGCCAAATCTCCCATCTATAGCAGACACATGGCCTGCTTCTGTGCCAAACCATCCCCGGGCCAGAAGCTAGGCTCTGAGTCTTCTCTGTTCTCAGGTAGGGTTCCCTCAGCACCCTCACCTTTGAAAGAAGGTCTCCATGCGCATGCCAGCTCCATCCCCATGATGTAGAAAACCATCAGAACAAAGGCTGCACCTGTCTTCATGCTGCCTTTGATGGGATGCACTCATGGAACCCAGCTCCGATTTATACGGTCAGCGCCAGCGTCAGTGTCAGCAGAAAGGGAGGTGGGGCAGGAGGTAGTAGAGCAAGACGACTCTGAAAAAGTAAGCTCTCTGGGGAGTGTCCCCAGATGCTCTAGTTCCTTCATTCTGTTTCACAACTGTTTTCCCTCCAGGTTCGGCAGTGGTTTCTTAGAGATGCAAATGCAAAACAGGAAAGCTTAGGGGACACCTTTAGCCCTTTGTTCACTGTTCTATCACAACCTGGCACTGGTTTTCCTGGTGCCCTTAGGAACTGTGGGCAAAGAAAACAATTGTGAAATTTGGAATTTCAGAGTAAGACCTTGAACTATAAGGGTATGAGGTATTATTTGTCGGGGCCCTTCTGGGGCCCCTGGGGATCCAGTTATGGGAAAGTGCTTCCTTCCTGAATAATGGTCGAATGGGTGCTTTGGAACCACTTCTAGGGCTGAGATCCCTGAGCGGGTACAAAATGTGGGCCACCCCTTAACCACAAAGGTAGTGCCAGGGGGCTGTGAAGTCAGTCCTTCCAAGAAATCAATGTTCAAAGATCCCAACTGGCCAGGACCTTGGGGGTTGAGAGAGGATCCATCCTGATGGTTGGTGGTCTCTGACCCCCCCCTGCTCAGGAAGCAGAGGTTCCTGGAGAGAGGGCTGTGTGGGTGAGCAGGGTGAGCTGAATTCCAGGAGAGTGCTAAGTGTTCGTAGCAGCCTGAGTAAGAGGTCCACCCTCTTTCCTATCCCAGTTCCAGAATCTCAGAGAAAGGAGCATAGGGGTGAAACCCCAATGACCATGGGAGTGAAGACAAATCCTGCTTTGTCCTTGGTGGTCAGAGCTGGGGCAAGCACCTCAGTACTGCCTCTGAGGAGGGTTGGACAAGCTACCCTATGAGCAGAGAAATACTAAGCAAGCCCAGGAGAGGAGGGCTCCGACTAACCCAAGTAGTCAGTTCACACCCAGCATCTCAGAATATTTCGATGCATAATGGGTACAAGCACCAGGAATGACTCTTCAGTCTGGAGGAGGGACTGGGGAACATGGAGAGGACAGGGCAGCTCAGTACAGGGCACAGACCAATGGACCCGGGCACACAGAGTACAGAAAGGGCAAACCCCGATCCAGCCCCAAGGTGGCTGGCCAGATCCCAGGCTGCTGAGTAGCATGGCCTGGGTGAGTGCCAGGAGCCAGGTCAGACAGCCCCAAAGAACTTGCAGCGGAAGACTTCAGTATGCTGGTGGCAAGGGGAAGACTCTCTTTTCCTCCTCTAAAAGGGACCCGGACATGACTCCTATCATCTACCACCATAATCTTTGGAAGTTCATTTTTACAGAACAAACTCATGCATTAACTCTTGTGATCAATAATTCAAACAATATAGATATATCCAGAGTAACGCTCCAAGAAGTACTCAAATGTTAGCAGTTTGTTGTGTATTTTTCCAAGGTCTTTTTCTATGCTTTTATATACACACATATGTGTATATACAAATATATCATTTTTTTGCAGAAATAAAGTTATATATATTATTTTGCTTTATTCACTTAACATGATGTCTTAGCTTTCCAGGTATCTTTTTTTCTTTTTCTAAATAACTACTATCTAAAATTCCATTATTGAATGGTTCATAATTTATTCAACCAAGATTCAATTGTTGAACATTTAGGTGGTTTTTTGGTGGGGTTGGGTTTTTTTTTCTGGTTATTATAAACAATTTGCTGTGTATATACATCATATACTTTGTATATACTTCTTTGTTTATATATGTCAGTATTTCCCCCAGATTAGATGCCTAAGCATGGAAATACAAAGGACGTATCTACTGCAGCATTGGAAGATATTGCCAGATTGTCCTCCAAAGAGACTATACAACTTACACTTCCTCCCACGGTGAAAGAGACATCGATTCCTCCCAAACTGACCCAATACATTTGTAATCTTGCTTCCTCAAGTTAAATTTTTTTAAAGATTTCATTTATTTATTTAAGAGAGAGAGCATGAATGGGGGGTTGGGGGGAGAGGGAGAGAGAGAACCTCAAGCAGACTCCATGTGGGGCTCCATGTGGGGCTCCATGTGGTGCTCGATCTCACCACCCTGAGATCATGACCTGAGCCAAAATCAAGAGTCAGAAGCTTAACTGACGGAGCCACCCAGGTGCCCCCTCAAGTTAAATGTTTAATAGACTATTTCAAGCTGTGTGTTCTCATACTCCCCATTGCATGCATCCCAATTGGGAATGTGGAGCAGGGAAGTCTCACCACAGTCACATAGAACATTTTAATTGATGGAAATTACACAAGACAATATAATCTCTGGTGTTGATTATTTCGAGTTTCCAGTAAGAAGCAAAGGGTAATGATGGCCTGTGACAGTTCTGCACAAGCATGCATGTCAATATTGACAGCTGTGAGGTTGCTAAGGAGGGCCTCTCCCATAATAATGGGCCCTGTGCTTGTTCTTCACACCCATCCTCTCAGCCATCTCTCCAGGGCCTGTGGGGTTACTTCCATTGGCATCCCCATGTCGCAAATGAAGAGTCTGAGACTCACAGAGAGTCCATGCCTTGCAAACACTCCAAACCCACTTCAGACCCACGGCTGTGTAATCTCCAGTGGTGGGGTCCAGAAAAGCTCCCCAGATGTCTTTCATGCACATGCAAGTGAGGAACACATCACCCACCTCATAAAACCTGATTTCTTTGTGAAAAACAAAACAATGTCCCTATGTCCCTATGTCCCTATGAAAAGCTGCTTTCTACTGCTCTAGTGATGATCACAAATGTGGGAATTTGGCAAGTCCTCATGACGTACTGTCACTTGAAAGGGCCAGGTGCCTGCATCAGCTGTCAGACATCCATAAAAAATTAAAGGAAAAGACTGAGTCTAGACATTGGGAATTCTCAGATGTCGTCATCCTTTATACCTGTAGCCATCAGAGTTTTATTCCTTGGTGTGGGTTTTTTTGTTTTTTTTCCAGGATGGCATGTGAGATCTTGGGGTACAGCAGCTTCTATGTCTAGACTCCTAAATTGGCTGGAATTCCATTTTTCCTAGAATTCCATAATCCAAAGAGTCATTTCTCATCCCTGCCAAATCCTTCAAACACCTAACTGCACACTCAGCCCACCAGTCCCAGGCCTTGTTCATGGTGCAGCTTTGTCCTTCGGCATGACAAGCTGAGGGTGAACACCAAGACATTTTGTTACAGAGCACGAGACTTGGCTAGGTCAGAGATGATGACATTTAAAGTCAAATGGCACAGATCCAGCACAGATCCGGCCAAGGAAGTCTCTTTAATACAGGCAGGCCTGTTTGCCTGTCCACATTACTTTAAGTGTATAACACATAATATTGTGAGGAATTACCAGGTGTCTTCCCTCCCTTCCTCACTTCCTTACACTCACTCCCATTCCCCTGTAGGGAAAGTAGTGAATTACAACCTAGACTCACTGCCTTCAGGGGAGAGTGGACACAGCTTAGAGAGACAAGCCCATTGAGTTCCTCAGTGGGTTTTTCTTAAAACTCTAATTGACATAATAGTTCTGAAAGCACAGACTTTCCATTTCAAGATCTGGGCTTTCTGAGAGAAAGGGGTTTGAGTGTATGTGGGGGAGGGGTGTTTGCAAGGCAAGCCCCAAAGGAAACTGGGTTACTATCATAAATGATAGATTTTTATTGTTATGTTAATCCCCATACATTACATCATTAGTTTTAGATGTAGTGTTCCATGATTCATTGTTTGTGCATAACACCCAGTGCTCCATGCAGAACGTGCCCTCTTTAATACCCATCACCAGGCTAACCCATCCTCCCACCCCCCTCCCCTCTAGAACCCTCAGTTTGTTTTTCAGAGTCCA
>NW_023270455.1:0-11601 GCF_011800145.1 Mirounga leonina | reverse complement strand
ACAAAGCAGGAAAGAATGTCCAATGGAACAAAGACAGTCTCTTCAACAAATGGTGTTGGGAAAATTGGATAGCCACATGCAGAAGAATGAAACTGGACCATTTCCTTACACCACACACAAAAATAGACTCCAAATGGTTGAAAGACCTCAATGTGAGACAGGAGTCCATCAAAATCCTAAAGGAGAACACAGGCAGCAACCTCTTTGACCTCAGCCGAAGCAACTTCTTCCTAGAAACATCGCCAAAGGCAAGGGAAGCAAGGGCAAAAATGAACTATTGGGACTTCATCAAGATAAAAAGCTTTTGCAAAGCAAAGGAAACAGTCAACAAAACCAAAAGACAACCGACAGAATGGGAGAAGATATTTGCAAATGACATATCAGATAAAGGGCTAGTATCCAAAATCTATAAAGAACTCATCAAACTCAACACCCAAAGAACAAAGAATCCAATCAAGAAATGGGCAGAAGACATGAACAGACATTTTTCCAAAGAAGACATCCAAATGGCCAACAGACACATGAAAAAGTGCTCAATATCGCTCAGCATCAGGGAAATCCAAATCAAAACCTCAATGAGATACCACCTCACACCAGTCAGAATGGCGAAAATTAACAAGTCAGGAAACAACAGATGTTGGCGGGGATGCGGAGAAAGTGGAACCCTCCTCCACTGTTGGTGGGAACGCAAGCTGGTGCAGCCACTCTGGAAAACTGTATGGGGGTTCCTCAAAAAGTTGAAAATAGAGCTACCATATGATCCAGCAATTGCACTATTGGGTATTTACCCCAAAGATACAAAAGTAGGGATCTGAAGGGCTACGTGCACCCCGATGTTTATAGCAGCAATGTCCACAATAGCCAAACTGTGGAAAGAGCCAAGATGTCCATCGACAGATGAATGGATAAAGAAGATGTGGTATATATATATACAATGGAATATTATGCAGCGATCAAAAGGAATGAGATCTAGCCATTTGCAACCACGTGGATGGAACTGGAGGGTATTATGTTGAGTGAAATAAGTCAAACAGAGAAAGACATGTATCATATGATCTCACTGATATGAGGAATTCTTAATCGCAGGAAACAAACTGAGGGTTGCTGGAGTGGGGGGTGGGGTAGGAGGGATGGGGTGACTGGGTGATGGACACTGGGGAGGGTGTGTGCTCTGGTAAGCGCTGTGAATTGTGCAAGACTGTTGAATCTCAGATCTGTACCTCTGAAACAAATAATGCAATATATGTTAAGAAAAAAAAAAAGAAGAAGAAGAAGGTAGCGGGAGGGGAAGAATGAAGCGGGGGAAATCGGAGGGGTAGACGAACCATGAGAGACGATGGACTCTGAAAAACAAACAGGGTTCTAGAGGGGAGGGGGGTGGGAGGATGGGTTAGCCTGGTGGTGGGTATTGAGGAGGGCACATTCTGCATGGAGCACTGGGTGTTATGCACAAACAATGAATCATGGAACACTTCATCTAAAACTAATGATGTAATGTATGGGGATTAACATAAGAATAAAATTAAAAAAAAAGAAATATTAGTTTTGTAGATTCCTTGGGATTTTCTACATAAATAATCATGAATCTACAGATAAGAACAGTTTAATTTTTACTTTCTGATACAGAAAACTTTTTTGTCCTCCCCCTTCTTTTTCTTTTGGCCTTCTTGCTTTAGCTAAAATTTCCAGCATTACATTAAATAATAGTGTTGATGGTGGACATTATTGGCTTGTTCCTATTTTCTACCGGTTTGTTCCAATTCTAATGTGATATAAATTATATTTTTTGTAAGTGTTCTTTACAAAGTTGAGGGAGTTGTCCTTTATTCCCATTTTCTGAGTTTTTTTTTCTTGAGGTGTTGAGTTTTATCAATTTTTTATATCATTTGATATGATGGTGTGATTTTTCTTCTTTAGTTAATATGGTAAAATACATTGATTTTTTAAATATTAACCAACCTGTATCTCTGCAATAAATTCCACTTGGTCATGGTGTATAATTTTTTTTTTTTAAGATTTTATTTATTTATTTGACACAGAGAGAGCATGAGCAGGGGGGAGGAGCAAGGGGAGAGGGAGAAACAGGCTCCCCACTGAGCAGGGAGCCCGATGCAGGCCGATCCCAGGACCCTGGGATCATGACCTGAGCTGAAGGCAGACACTTAACTGACTGAGCCACCCAGGCGCCCAAGTATAATGTTTTTATATGTTACTGAGTTCTACTGGCCAACATTTTTTTAAAAGATTTTATTTATTTACTTGATAGAGAGAGAGAGAAAGCGAGAGAGGGAACACAAGCAGGGGGAGTGGGAGAGGGAGAAGCAAGCCTCCCGCTGAGCCGGGAGCCTGATGTGGGGCTCGATCCCAGGACCCTGGAATCATGACCTAAGCCAAAGGCAGATGCTTAACGACTGAGCCATCCAGGCGTCCCTACTGGTCAACAATTTTGATAGGAATTGTTGTATCTACATCCATGAGGATACTGTTCTCTATTTTTCTTCTTTTATTCTGTGTAGTTTTGTATCAGGGTAATAGTTGCATATAATGAGTAGGAAAGTCTTTCCTCCCTTTTTGTTTTCTGGAAGAGATTATGTAGACTTAATGTTAAGTCTTTTTTAAACGTTTGCAGTTACCACAGGGCCCAGCATTCCGAAGAGCCCCACACTAAGTTTAATGCTCTGGATGTCACTTTCTCGAAATTACCAATAAATTTAGGACAAGGATCCCAGGTTATTCATTCTGCATGGGGGACCCACAAATTTTGTAGCCAGTCCTATTTGTGATGGATAAGCATGATTACTGATGAAGAAATAACGGAGTCATATTAAAATATGTAAGACTTCCAGAACGAAAATGGATAACTCATTTCTTAATTGGCATTGATTTGCAATAAATGACACATTTGAAAAATATTCTTTGGTGTTTATTAATTTCATATTTATTGCATATCCATAAAATTATAGTGCTGTTCTATGTGTCTTCCCTTATTGATTTAAAAAAATATATAACACTGATACTAGATATTTTAATTTGCATATTTAATTATGCATGGGTTAGAAAATAACTATTGAGAAGAATTAGTAGCCTGAGTCCACATTAATGTACAAATTTTCTCATTATAATAAAATTTAATTATAAGTTTGAATTATTGATTTCTTGCTTGGGTAAACTAATTCCTCCATTACCAGTGTCAATGCAAACATATCATAATTAGAGGATAGAACTAGGTAATGGAGATGTGTCTCATCAAATAATTATACCTCCCAGTTTGATAGATCTTAAATGAGGATGGAGAAAATGATATCAGTTACAACAATGTATTTTATTTGCTTACTTTCCTACTTATAAATTTATAAATAGTCTAGGTTATGTTATGTGAACATTTTTCTTCTCAATTATTCAGGTGATTAAAAGAGAAATAAATATATTAAGGTGATATTAACATTAATTTAAAAATATAAATCTTGTAAGTTTGTACTTTAAAATTAATGTTAAGATGATGTCAGCAAGATAGTGTAATAGGAAGTCTACATTCTTCATCCCCCCCAAAGGAAACATAACTTGTTGGCCATCCACAGAAAAAAATATGCCTTTGTGAGAACCTTGGCACCCAGGTAGGAGGTTGCAAAACCCTAGTAGTGCCCAAGATTAAGGAGGGTCACTTTGAGAAGGCAGGCCCACCCTCTGTGGCAGTCCTGCTGATTGTAGTGTTGTTCCAGCTGTGAACTTGAAATCAACCTCATCTTCCTATTGATTCTGCTATAGTCCCCCTTGTTCATGGTCCTCTGACCAGCCCAATCCAGCAAGGGATGTAGGAGGAGCCTCAACTGCCAACATACCCTGTTAACAAACCTACCTCTACACTTTGGGGCAGCACCATAACCTAGCTCCAGCCCTGCTGTGCTCTGATCCAAAGGTTGTCCCATCAGGCTGATAATTTGACAGAAGAAGGTCTTTATTTGTTAAAAAAAAAAAAGTGCTTAAAGACTAGAAGTATCTGCTTCTTCAAATGCACAGACAACAACACAAGACTACACATATCATGAAGAATCAGGCAAACATGACATCACCAAAGGAAACTACTATTAGATCTTTACATTTGAATTTGTACAATTTTATCTCCTCTTTTTTGTAAGAAATTACAATTGAAACACATATATTTTCTACTGCAGTTTATACCACATCATACAATTTATGAATAAATATATACTTATCAGAGTGATTAATAGGCAAGAGAATAATTTTTAATTCTCTGTTTTATCTTATGAACTATTCATAAGTCACTATTTGGTAATGCAAAAAGATGACTAAAATAATGATGATAACAATAAAAATATATTCAGTTTAAAAATATATATTCAGTTAAAAGATGTATATATATATGTATATACTCAGTTTACAATATGCCAGTAAGTGTGGTAGGGATTTTGAGTATGGGGTATCATTTGACTCTCAAATAAACCCATGTGTTATTATTATCTCAATTTACACTTTAAGTACCTAAAACCTATTAAGTTTCTATAACATTAAATTTATTAAATAGAATAACTGATATTACTCAGCTTTTAGAAACCAGGCTTATTTAATGTAAGAAGAATGCTCTTAGCTACTTCATTTGTTTGCACAAATGTTATTTTATAATTTTTAAAAGATATATTTTCTCACTTAAAAATATTATCTTTATTGTCATGTAACTCATAAAATAATACAGATCTTTTTCTTAGAATATTCATTCTATCCAAATAAAAATCAGCCTCAATCTGAGATTTTTTTGAAGAAAAAATAAATCACCAGTTGCTAAACATAAAGTCTTTGAGGAAATATCTAAGCAGAACAGATGTATATTATGTCATCACAATAAAAGTGTCTGATGTCTTGTTGTGGTGTCTGAATGTTTGTTTGTTTGTTTGTTTTTGCCAGGACAACCTCTGAAATAACATGTAATGGTTTACATTTACATGTAATGGTTTATAATGTAGAGCAAGTCCCCTTTTCTGAAAGTTGAATATTTTATAAGTACACATTTTCTACCCATGCCTGTTTTTTCTTGATATCTTGATTCTTTTTAATAGAGAGTATTCACTATCCCCTTAAGATTATGATACAGTTATAGTTATTAACATCTAACATGGAAACAATGGAATAAGCTCAGGGATATAAGAGGAAATCTAGAAAAAGTTATTGCGTACCTTATTTGGCTCCTATTCCATTTCCCTGAGACTTAAAGAGAAAGTAACTTTCCCTACCCAACACTCACACACAAATATAAAAGAATTTTAAAATTTGCCCGGCCATGCCTTAGTTAATATAGCTTATGCATATGAGAGCCATGTGGGAAATTAAGATTGATTTTGAGTTTGATTATTTGAAACAATGAAGAAATGAATTTTAATTGATTTAACTATATAACTCATAGACATATTAATAGAAAGGCAGAAAAGTGAATCAATACTTCAAGGAAATATTAATATATCAGAGGATGTACATACAAATAAAAGAACACTAAACATTGTCAAAACTTATAGAATTTAGAAAACTTCCCAGGCTATCACATAAAAAGTTTAGCTTTATAAGACCAACTCAGTACTGCAGTGGCAATTATTCTCTTTAGATATAAAATAATTAAGGGGGAAGAAAAGCTGATAAAAGAATTTTTGTCTGGCTCTACAGCTTCTATACCATTCTTATATTTTTAAAGTGGTATAATAGGCATTAATAAACCACAAAGTGTGTGGTAATTGTTGTCAATCTAGAGCTAATATAGCTCTATAAAAAATGGTGTTTTGAGAGCATAAACCAAATTTGAACCTGAAATGAATCTCAAGAGACTAACACAGAACCTGACACAGACTAAGCCTCATCGATATCTGTGCAGTACAAAATTAGAATAAATTCAAGATGGCAATTATCTAACACTGTACCTATTCTATGAAATAAGCAATCTATGGAAATTCTTTCTGGTCATATCTCATTTCATATAGCAATTAAGATATAACTTATTGTTAATATTAAGACACAACCTACTTTTTTGCCTCTAGAAAATGAAACCAGCCAAAAATAACATGAACATTCAGAATTGTCCTTGGGTTTTAAAATCACATTAAAACTAGGTACTAGGAACTTGAAATTGCAAGTGAATACACTGTGATAGTATGGAGTCAAGAAAAAGGATAGTTAATACATTTTTCCTTTCATAATTTTTTTGTAGCATATAGAAAAAATAAAGTGATGACTCGTTACACAGAATACTTTTAGATACAAATTGTTCTCTAGAAATAGCTTTTGTTTTTCCCTACAAACACTGCCTAAGTCAAACAGTAAAAAAAATAAAAATAAAAACAACAAAACCACCGAAATTTTAGAAGTGAAGTGGCCAAAAATATAATATCTTGTCTAATAAATTTCAAGTAGAAGAATACAAGTAATTTGCTTCTCTTTGATGAAATTATATGTATTTAACTTAGTTTGATCAACATTTTCTGAAAGTCATGATGCGAATAAAAAATGAGAAAAAAAAAAAAAAAAACCACACTGCATCTGTTTTGAGGAGAACGGGTTTATGAGGAGAACGGGTTTATGAGGAAAATCAAAATATATTAACTCTACTCTATGGAACATAATACTATGAAGGTAAAATTGCTTTCTTTAATTTGAAAAAAAAGTGTTGTTGGCTTGCTAAATAGGAAAAACTCAGTGGAGAAGAAATATTTGTTATTTTTTTCCTACTTTTGGAAGATCACTTGGTCAGTGATCTATACCTTATACTGCAGTATACCTTATCTCTGCCAGCTAACAGAATAGTCACTTTATATTTTCAAGGATTAGAAAGTTCAACTCAAATTAAATTTAAAAATGTATCTTATTTTTATTCAAAGCTACTGCATTCCTGCTCAAACACAATTCTCTCCCAAGGTCAGTGATCTCCATTGAAATGGAAATTTTTGTTTGCTCACTTTCTTCATTTCCTACTACTATCTTGGTCTGGATCACTTATGATTTGGCTGAGAAAAAGAGTGAGAAAAAACACACAAAACAAAAGCAAAACCTTACCAGTCTTAACATAATTATCAAAAATTAGCATTTATTAAAATATAACTAAACCAGAGCTCATATTTTTTTCAGTTTATGAGAAACAGTAAAATGAATTAATATCATTGCAAACAAAAATAGTTATTGTGTTTAAAGGGAACAATGTCATGTTTTCCACAATTTCAGGTAAACCAACACACAAAGAAATTCTTGTCATGAAAGAGGTGAGAAAAAAATTCAATGGGCAATAGTTCAATAAAGTTTTGTTGCATGCACTTTTATCATTTTGTTTTGAAAAATACATATTTCATTTAACAGTACTTGAGACTTTTTTCCTAGTCAGAATAACATGGAATAAAAATGTACTCATATGTTTGAAGTTGATCATATTATTTTACTGAGAAATAATTTTAAATGTAGTTTAGCAACTGGATTATATATGATTAAAGAACCTCCCCTTCCTCCCCCCGGGGAGGAGCAGCGCGAGAGTGCATCACAAGGCTCTGCTGGGTTTGGAGACTCTACATGGGGTCAAGTGCTGGAGATAGAAACGCTCGGTCACAGGCCAGGTGAGCATGGAGTGCGGCAGGAGACTGGGGAAACAGGAGTGATTGACTGCTATTCTCTGGGGGCTCACTGAGGAGTGGGGGCTCACTGAGGAGTAGCGCCCTGAGTTCTCAGCTCCTCCGGGGTGGAGATTGGGAGGCTGCAATTTCACTCTCGTTCTCCAAAGCTCTAAGGAAAGCTTGCAGGGAACAAAAGCTACTGAGAGCAAACCTGAGCAGATGACCTAGCCCGCCCTGGCAAGGGCGGGGCACTTCCACCCCCAGCAAAGACATCTGAGAACCATGGCAACAGGCCCCTCCCCCAGAAGATCAGCAAGAACAGCCAGCCAAGACCAAGGTTACCAATCAATGAGAAGAACAGAACTCCAGCACTAGGGGAATACTGCACATAGATTCATGGCTTTTTTTGCCCATGATTCTTTAGTCTTTCAAAGTTAATTTTTTTAATTTTCTATTTTTCTTTTTCTTTTTTCTTTTTCTCTTTTTCAACCAACATCAATCCCTTTTTTAAAAAAATCCTTTTTTTTTTTTTTTTCATTTTTAGAGTCCTATTCTATCCCTTCATAGTAGTTAACCTTATTTTTGGTATATATATGTTGTTCTCTCTTTAAAATTTTGGGATACAGTTTCTTCTAACAGACCAAAATATACCCTAAATCTCTAGTGTATGGCTTTGTTCTAGTCTTCTGCCTGATCACATTCTCTCCCTTTTTTTTTTAATCCTCTTCTTTCCTTTTTCAACCGACTCCTTATCAATTCCTTTTATAAAATCTTTTATAATTTTCATCTTTACAGTCATATTCCATCCCTTCATCATATTTACTCTTATTTTTGTACATATATACGTTTTTCTTTCTTTAAAATTTTGGGAGGCACTTTCTTCTAACAGACCAAAATACATGCAAAATCTAGTGTGTGGCACTGCTCTATGCACCAGCCTGATCATATTTGATCATATTGGTTTTTTTTTTAATCTTTTTTTTTTTTTTTTCCTCTTTTTTCTTTCTCTCCCTTTCTTTTCCCCCAGTTTCAGGTCTCTTCTGATTTGTTTAGTGTATATTTTTCTGGGGTTGTTGTTACCCTGTTAGCATTTTGTTCTCTCATTCATCTATTCTCCTCTGGACAAAATGACAAGACGTAAAAAATTATCTCAAAAAAAAGAACAAGAGGCAGTACCAACTGCCAGGGACCTAATCAATATGAGCATTAGTAAGATGTTGGTACTAGAGTTCAGAATGACGATCTTAAAGATACTAGCTGGGCTTGAAAAAAGCATGGAAGATATTAGAGAAACCCTTTCTGGAGAAATAAAAGAACTAAAATCTAACCAAGTTGAAATCAAAAAGGCTATTAATGAGGTGCAACCAAAAATGGAGGCTCTAACTACTAGGATAAATGAGGCAGAAGAAAGAATTAGTGATATAGAAGGCCAAATGATGGAAAATAAAGAAGCCAAGAAAAAGAGAGATAAACAACTACTGGATCAGGAGGGCAGAATTTGAAAGATAAATGATACCATAAGACTAAACAATATTAGAGGTGCAGAAGGTATATTGGAGCAAATTATAGCAGAGAACTTCCCTAATTTGGGGAAGGAAACAGGTATCAAAATCCAGGAGGCACAGAGAACCCACCTCAAAATCAATAAAAATAGGTCAACACCCCAACATCTAATTGTAAAACTTACGAGTCTCAGAGACAAAGAGAAAATCCTGAAAGCAGCTCGGGACAAGAGGTTTGTAACCTATAATGGTAGAAATATTAGATTAGCAACAAACCTATCCACAGAGACCTGGCAGGCCAGAAAGGACTGGCATGATATATTCAGAGCACTAAATGAGAAAAATATGCAGCCAAGAATACTATATCCAGCTAGGCTCATTGAAAATAGAAGGAGAGATAAAAAGCTTCCAGGACAAACAAAAACTAAAGGAATTTGCAAACAGGACCAGCCCTACAAGAAATATTGAAAGCGGTCCTCTAAGCAAAGAGAGAGCCTAAAAGTAACATAGACCAGAAAGGAACACAGACAATATACAGTAACAGTAACCTTACAGGCAATACAGTGGCACTAAATTCATATCTTTCAACAGTTACCCTGAATGTAAATGGGCTAAATGCCCCAATCAAAAGACACAGTGTATCAGACTGGATAAAAAAAACAAGACCCATCAATATGCTGTCTGCAAGAGACTCATTTTAGACCCAACGACACCCCCAGATTGAAAGTGACGGGGTGGAAAACCATTTACCATGCTAATGGACACCAAAAGAAAACTGGGGTGGCAATCCTTATATCAGACGAATTAGATTTTAAACCCAAGACTGTAATAAGAGATGAGGAAGGCCACTACATCATACTTAAAGGGTCTATCCAACAAGAAGATCTAATAATTGTAAATATCTATGCCCCTAACATGGGAGCAGCCAATTATATAAACCAATTAATTACAAAAGCAAAGAAACACATTGACAACAATACAATAATAGTGGGGGACTTTAACACCCCCTCCACTGAAATGGACAGATCATCCAAGCAAAAGATCAACAAGGAAATAAAGACTTTAAATGATACATTGGACCAAATGGACTTCACAGATATATTCAGAACATTCCATCTCAAAGCAACAGAATACATATTCTTCTCTAGTGCCCATGGAACATTCTCCAGAATAGATCACATCCTAGGTCACAAATCAGGTCTCAACCAGTACCAAAAGATTGGGATCATTCCCTGCATATTTTCAGACCACAGTGCTTTGAAACTAGAACTCAATCACAAGAGGAAAGTCAGAAAGAACTCAAATACATGGAGGCTAAAGAGCATCCTACTAAAGAATGAATGGGTCAACCAGGAAATTAAAGAAGAATTAAAAAAAAATCATGGGAACAAAGGAAAATAAAAACAAAACTGTTCAAAATCTTTGGGATGCAGCAAAGGCAGTCCTAAGAGGAAAGTATATAGCAATACAAGCCAAAACAAGAAAGTTCTCAAATACACAACCTAACCCTACACCTAAACCGGCTGGAGAAAGAACAGCAAAAAAAGCCTACACCCAGCAGGAGAAGAGAAATCATAAAGATCAGAGCAGAAATCAATGAAATAGAAATGAAAAGAACAGTAGAAAGGTTCAACAAAACTAGGAGCTGGTTCTTTGAAAGAATTAACAAGACTGTTAAACCCCTGGCCAGACTTATCAAAAGAAAAGAGAAAGGACCCAAATAAACAAAATCATGAATGAAAGAGGAGAGATCACAACCAACACCAAAGAAATACAAACAATTATAAGAACATATTATGAGCAACTGTATGCCAGCAAATTAGATAATCTGGAAGAAATGGATGCATTCCTAGAGATGTATGAAGTACAAAAACTGAACCAGGAAGAAATAGAAAATCTGAACAGACCCATAACCACTATGGAAAATGAAGCAGTAATCAAAAATCTCCGAACAAACAAAAGCCCAGGGCCAGATGGCTTCCCAGGGGAATTCTACCAAACATTTCAAGAAGAATTAATCCCTATTCTTCTTTAACTGTTCCAAATAATAGAAATGGAAGGAAAACTTCCAAACTCGTTTTATGAGGCCACCATTACCTTGATCCAAAACTAGACAAAGACCCCAACAAAGAGGAGAATTACAGACCAATATCCTTGATGAACATGGATGCAAAAATCCTCACCAAAATACTAGCCAATAGGATCCAACAGTACATTAAAAGGATTATTCACCATGACCAAGTGGGATTTATCCCTGGTCTGCAAGGTTGGTTCAACATCCGCAAATCAATCAATGTGATATAATACATTAATGAAAGAAAGAACAAGAACCATATGATCCTCTCAATAGATGCAGAAGAAGCATTTGACAAAGTACAGCATCCTTTCTTGATCAAAACTCTTCAGAGCATAGGGATAGAGGGTACATACTTCATAAAAGCCATCTATGAAAAACGCACAGCGAATATCATTCTCAATGGGGAAAAACTGAGAGCTTTCCCCCT
>NW_023270454.1:60150818-60168797 GCF_011800145.1 Mirounga leonina | reverse complement strand
TATGGAAAAGAGCACCCCATTCTTGTCTTTTTGTGTTACAGATTTGTCTTGTACAATTTCTCATTGAAAATTGCCTCAGGATATTTGGAGAAGACATCACTTCCCTCTTGGGCGAGAACTCAATGGGTCGTGGTAACAGCGAGAAGGCTGCAGGTACCGGGAGTAATTTAATTGGCTTTAGTGAGAAGCAGACAGCAAGGTTGCCAGGGATCATGGGAGATGCTTAGACAGAGCTGTTCTGGAGCCCAGAGCATCGCCAGGGCAAGAAGTTCCATGGGCTCCTTCTTCCGAAGGCTGGCTCACAGGTCAAGGGAGGTTCCACACTGTTGTGAGACCAAAGAAAGGATAAGATGAGGTGTCTGACTTCAAGAAGTTTCTAGTGTAGATCATAAGGGCATTAGGACTCATCATGGTATGCTACAGTGTTTGGGAATTTCTCTAACAAAATTTGAATGGGTGCCATATATATATGTCATATCATACATATATGTTTAGTTATATATATAATATATAATTAGAAATTTAGAATATCTAATTTTTAAACACAATATATATACTTATGTATATTAGATGTGCTCTGGTTGAAGCCAGAGCAAGTGGCCTTTCTTCCCCTCCCTCCTCTTTTGGCTCAGGGGCTCTTGAGGCACCACAGGATTCCAGTCCCCTTTGAACTGGGTTGAAAAGAACTGGCATCAGTTCTTTCTCTCTAAAATTGTGGATAAAAATATTGTCTAAATCTTAGAATTGTTGTAAAGATTAAATAAGGTGATGGATGTAAAATAAATTTCAAAAAAAAGCCATTAATAGGACTAGGAGAAGTGCCCCTGAGACTAGAGCTAGTATATTTGAGCCTAGCTAATCACAGCTAACTCGTAGCAGTCCACCTTATAATAGACTTTCGATTCACAACTTGGAGACACATCTCATCAATCCCTCTATATTTTTGACATTTCTTGCTTTTATGACGTTTTTGTCATTGCTTTGAGGAAATCTTTAGGAAAATACATGTCATCAGGAATTAAGATAAATCTAGTATAGTGTCTGAGAATATGCTTATATAAGACAACTGTTTATTTTTCATTTCAGTAGTGTCAGGAAATCAACCTCTTGAATCCAAGCCAGTGAGAGTGAGAGTGATTTACAAAAAGGCACAACTGCAGAATGATACGAAGACCCCATCTGGCATGGTTCCACCCAGCTACCTGTCTACAGTTTTCTAAGTCACTGAAGACTACCATCTACATAATGACACTTGACTCTTCCGTTTTCTTTAGTTCCTATAAAATAGAAAATAAAATGAACTGTTTTTCCAATGAATGAAAAATGAGCCCCTTCCAAGGAACTTGCTCATCCCATTAGAATTTTTCTTTTGCCTCATCTCATATTACCCATATTGAGGAAATCTTCCCACAAAGTATCTCCTCTGTCTTCAATACCTACCATCTCATATTATGTACTTTGTTGCATTGTAGTGTATTGCATATTTTTATACTGATGCAATAAAAGTAATTCCATCACTCAGTGGGTTGGACAACCATTTTACTTGTTTATGATTCATATCAACACTTCAGTGGAGGCTCATCTGAGCAGTTCTGGTCTCAGCTGAGGTCACTTGAGCACCTGCAGTCAGCTGGCAGCTCATCTGGAGCTAACCTAGGAGTCTGTTTATTGGTGTTGGCTCTCAGCTGGTCCCCATGTCTTCAACGAGCTAGCCTGTCCTTCTGCATATGGTGGAGGAAGAGTTGCCAGAAGCAAGAAAGGCTTTTCAAGAGTTAATGTGGGAGAGGACTGTGCAAAGCACCATGCCAAAGACAGTGATTTACAAGACAAGGAGGCATTCATTATTTATTAAGACCACACATGATAATCAAAGCTCAAGGCAGCACCACTACTACACACATCCTTTTATTCATCGGCTTTTAATCCTCAGTGGATTATAATCAGCATTTCCTAAAAGGCATTCAAAGTGTGGTAGGAAGTATCTTTGAAATAATAACTGATTTTTTACCTCAGGTCTTCTTTGCCTCTATCCTTGTCCCGGTCTTAAGCTGTCTTACGGACAACTAAATCACTTCCTCAGGGAATAGAAGCTATAGGAGAATATGAGGAAAAGGGAGCCCTTTGTTGCTTATGAGTTTTAAAAATTTAGCTTTCTAGGAAACAAAACTCACTCATGGCATAGAGTAGAAGATTTAGGTGGAAATCTCATGGGAAAAGCCCAAAATCATTAGGTACATGGGACATCTGCCCCTTTTCCTGGATAGAAGCCAAAAGAAAGCAGGAAGGCCTCACAGAATAGCTAATTGACTTGTCTAAGAAAGACGGGGCCCCTGTGGGTCCACATAGAGTTTCTTATACCTCAGTGTGGAACAGATCAGTAAGAAAAGTATTCCCATCAATTCCAGAATAGTATGGAAGAACTACAGAGAGCCACCAGGTTTGAAAGACATGTCTCAACAACAGTAGTACTGACCAATTCCCCAGGACCAGAGAACAGTTAGGACATCTCAGCAGATGCTAGTATACATCAATGACCCAAAGCAGCAGATAAGTGCCACCTCGCCATTTCATAGCCTTCTAACTCCCTGGCACTAGAAGACTCCAGAACATAGACACACTCCTGGGGGAAATTAAGAGATCCTGAATTTCTACCAATCTGGGAACAGAGAATCAAACTAGACACCAAGCGAGCTATTTAAAAACACAGAATTGGACATTTATTACATATGTCAATGTATACATTGAGGGTGGTATCAATATATATAGAATATATGATCCAAGCACAGTTTTCCTAGAAAGGGTTCCCTGGTCAAATAGGTTAGGGAAATTCTGTATTTTCCTTTTGAAGTCAAATGCTCCAGTTTTTTCCACATTTATTTGACATTACTTGGCCCTTTTGGAGTAACCCCATTAATTAATGATCCTGGGAACATACATTAATAAACATCGCTCTGAATTTATTTCTTCTTAACTCACAGATTTTACCATTTCACTCACCTGCTAAGAAGCCATCAATAGATCTTTGAATTTTTTTTTTTTCAGAAAAAAATGTCCTTTTTTAGATCCTCCACAATGCAACCTGCTCTAGTAATCAATTTTGTCTTCACTCTTTCCCATTGTAGATCCTTTGCTTTAGCTAGGTCAGAAACGTTACTGGTCCCTGAATAAGTCACACTCACTTTTCTAACTATAATCCTCACCTCTCCTTGGTCTCTACGTTTCCACCCACTAACTAGGTAGCCATCTGGGTTCTCCACTCCCAGAATTTCACAAAGCCTTCCTGATCTCAAATTAATTGTTCTTTACATGAGTGCTTGCCCCTACTAGACATTGGCTCGTATGCTGCTTTGCACCGTCAGGAATTATGCCAGTGTGTTCATACATTATTCAGCAAATCCAAATTCCTGTGGTAAACAACTGTATCTTGTGTTAGTTTTATATTACTTTTAATGCCTGGCTAAATTTCTACTCAAAAAAATATGAATGAATATGTTCAATTTTCGAAGGGTGTAGAGATTTTATACACATTGGTAGCAACTGCAAGTTTTAAAACTGAAGAGGTAGAATACAGCACATATGGAATTTCAATGGGTGGCAATAAGACATCATCAGTTTGACCAATTTTTTTAGATATGACTTCACAGCCTTATTCACAAGTTCTGGGATATATTATTTTTATTCATTATGTAAAAAATCTGATATCGGTGTGATGCATTTGGGAATAATTGCATTTTTGTATTAAATTTCTTCTAAATATCAACAATCCAGAATAAAAGGGGCAAAAAAACATGGCTGGGCAATGCATCTGTGAGTTTTTAAGCCAAGGAAGATATTAAAAAAAAAAAAAAATTGAAAAGAAGAGGAGCTAGAAATACCAGAAGGTAAAGAAAAGCTGAAATTGAACTTATTTGTCAATGGCAACTCAAGAGATTCCTGACCTAGGAAAATGGTTAATAAATGTTAGTATTTCCTTCAGGAGACTCAAGCATAATGTCTCCTTGAGAATAACAATTTATTTCTTAAATTTGAGGAAAAGATCCTAGGAACTCTGATAAACTGTAAAATAACTTAATTGCCTAATCTAGAATGAATAAAAGGCAATTAGACATTCTGATATTGGCCTTTACCGTACCTGGGAGTAAGATGTGTGTAGTCATCAGTCAATCTGCACTTAGTGATGTAGTTAAGGTTAAACATCTCCAGAAGTAAAATAAAGGTACTTAGAATGACTCTCCTATTTTATTCCAGAAAGAAAGCGACTCACAGGCTACCAATATCAGCAAATTAATATCATGGATGGTTGGGATTAATTACCATGATAAATTAAGTGGGATATATATATAATCACTCAATGTTTATTCCACAAAAGCAACATGTAAGAATTTGGTGAATGGAATATATATTAGTACAAGAAGCCACTTCTTTTCAGAGAGCACTGAACGATGCCTTTTATATTTTTCTGTAATTCTTTCTATGCTTAAGCCGAATGGGCCAGTAATACTCTGAAGATTTATAGTGGATGGTGACTCTATTTTCCAGTTTTGTTTTGTTTTACTTACCCACAACATAATTGGTGCTAAGAAAAAATTGGCTTCCTTATGGTCCTGGGCCTAAATGTCAGTATTAATTTAGTTGGCTTAATCTTTAAAAAATGGTATCATTCCTTTGTCAAATAAAAGAAACAACTAGAAAACCAAACTGTCAAAGGAAAGTTATAATTTCCTAAAATGGAAAAAGAGAAACTGCTTTGTAAGAATGGGAGTTTTTCCAAAATGTAAAAATATAAAACTAGTTGGGAACGAAAAAACAAAACAACACCGTCTTCAGGATAGTGATTACCTCTGTGAAAGGAAAGAATGGGATTGAGTAAAGGGGGAAAAAAGAAACTCCAAGCACACATATATTAATTTAATTTCTTGAAAGATTTAAAAATGCTAACATTTCACCACGTGCTTCACACTTCTTAAGAAAATGTTAGAGGTGACTTTATTACATAAATATCCACAACATACCCATGCATACACACACACACACAATTTGTATATATAAACATACAAAACATTGTTAAATGAATAAGTAAACTACAGAAATTCTTATCATTCAGCAATTTTATCTTTTTACCATAGGTTTTGTGATTCCTCTGTATGGATGACCTGGTTCACTCCGTCTAGTATTCCATTATATGATAATGCATTTATGTGTGTACACATCTACCGTGATCAAACTTTCTAGAGGCTTGCCTAGTTTATTAGCTTTCAAAGAAATAGATTTTAAAAATCATCTCCATTAATGTTTTTTCCTAGGTTATTAATTTGTGTTTTGCTTTTACCATTCTGTTGCTTCAACTTTCTTACTGTTTTCACTTCTTCATCTAGCTTCTTGGATTAAATGCTAGCTCATTTAAATTTAGTAAATATATTTAATAAGACTATTCATAACTTCTAAGTACTGCTTTATCTATATCTCACAAATTTTTCATATTTTAGTTTGTTGGTAAAACCATTACAGTTTATGATTCTCTTTGTGAAGTATTTTTTCACTTACTCATTGTTTAAGCTTTTGTTTTTTTCAGATTTTCTAACCTATAGGATTTTAATTACTAGTGGTAGTAGTTAATTTCTAAATAAATTACATAGTAATTAGATAATATGGTTTGAATAACTATGACTTTTTGTGACTGAGAGTATACAGTTAATTTTATACATATCTAATGTGTTGCATGCATGCTTTAGGAGAATGTGTATCCTCTGTTGTGTTGTCTTTTGGGTGCAGGCATATGTAAATTCACAATTATGTCCTATGCGTTCCTCAGATTCTCTGTATGTTCTCCAAATATGTGGTTTCTGAAAGAGGTGTTAAATTTTGCCATTATGCTTACATGAGCTTTTCAATTTTATTTTGTAATTCTGAATTTTTGTAGTTGTTGGCTTTTGGTGTTTTATAGTTTAACTCTATATTGTTAGGCAAATACAAATTTATAACTTCTATAGCCTTTTCATGAAGTATAGCTTATTTGCTTTATTCACATTAATGTGTTGACTTCATATTCTATTTTGACAGATATTGTTGCACCTGCTCTTTTTTGGTTCATATATGCTTAGTATATTTCTTTTTTTTCCTTTTTATATTTTCTGTTTCAGAGTGTGTTTGTGTGCATGTGTGTATAGCAGTGTGCCTTATAAGCAGCATATAACTGATTTTTTTTATATCCATGCTGATAATTTCTGATTTTTAATAGAGTGATTTAATCTATTTACATTTATTGTCGTTACAATGTACTTTGAGTTACACTGACCACCTTATTTTGTATTTTTCTTTCATCAGAGATTTCTCCTGGTTTCTTTTTTCTTCCTTTCCTAATTTTTATGTGTGTACACATCTACCTTGATCAAACTTTCTAGAGGCTTGCCTAGTTTATTCATGCAGGCTAATTTTTGTTGGATTGATAATTAAAGTTTAGTATTTTCTCTATCAATTTTTATTTATATATATTAAAATTTCTCAGCTATTATATCTTTGACTAATTTGCTGCAATATCCCTCTATTATCTTTTACTAGAATCCACTAAAATTTTATGAAACGGTGATTCTCAAAGGACACTCCATATAAACAACTCTTTTAATTTTTCTCTTTATACTGCATCCTGAGTAAAATTCTCAGTTCTTTCTTCCAGTTTATTAATTCTTTAACTTTGGACATTCTAGAGTTAATTCTTTTAGTTTCATGTCTTTTTTTCACGCCTATATGTTTTCTGGGATTACTAATCAGATCTTTTTCCTATTCATATAATTTTATATTTTTTCAATAAAGATCATTTAAGGGGCGCCTGGGTGGCTCACCGGGCTGAGGATACGATTCTTGATTTTGGCTCAGGTCATGATCTCAGGATCCTGAGATGTATCCCCGACTGAGGCTCCCCGCTCAGCAGGTAGTCTGCTTGAGATTCTCTCTCTCTCCCTCTGCTCCTCCCTGCTCTCTCTCACTCGTGGCCTCTCTCTCTCAAATAAATAAATAAATAATCTTTAAAAAAAAAAAAACATCATTTCATTCATTTTCCTCTCTGATTTTGGTACCAAGAAGGAGGAGGATGCTGTGACAAATACCTAAAAATGTCAAAGCAGCTTTAGAATTGGGGAAGGGGTAGAGGTTGGAGGAGTTTTGAGGGGCATGCTGGGAAAAGTCCACATTGCTGTGAAGGGACTGTTGGTAGAAATAATAGATGTTGAAGGTGATTCTGGTAAGTGTTCAGAAATAAAAGCGAGAGCTTCAGGGATAGACTCTATCTTCTTAGAGAGTATGTAACTAATCAGAAACAGAATGTTAGAAATATGGATGTTGAACATCTTTCTGGTGAGATCTCAGATGGAAATGAAGAACATGCTGTTGGAAACTGTAAGAAAGGAGATCCTTGTTATGAAATAGCAAAGAACTTGGCTTAACTAGTGTTCTAGTGTTTTCTGGAAGGTCGAACTTGCAAGCTATAAGATTGGGTATTTACCTGAGGAGATTTCTCAGGGAAGTTTTAAAGGAGTTTGTTTCTTCCTGATTGCTCATAGTAAAATGCAAGAAGAGAGAAATGAGTTGAGGCAGGTATTAAGCAAAAGGAAATCAGGACTTGAAGATGTGGAAAATTCTCAAGTTTTCCAAAATCAGTTTGTCATTTCTACTCTAACACAGGTGCTCATGCTGTTGCTGCCCCTAGATGGTTCCTCCTGTTCTCTTCCTGTCCAAATCCAACCTATAGAGTGTCAGCTTCCCAACAAAGTCTGTCTTGATTTGTTCAGTCATGTTGGCATTTTCTCTTGTGAATTTCTATAGCCTTGTAATCATTTTCGTGTAATGTTTGTGACAGGTAGTCTTTAAGGCACATTTTTTTTTTTTTAATTTTACATTTTCTGAAACTGAAGTACCCCCCCTGTCTGTGTATATATGTTTTGGTTTTTTTTTTTTCAGCAATTCTCTGTCCGCCCTCAAATGCTTTTAAATGGATAACACATGCATAATCCATGGGTTCTAGAAAATGAGGAAGTAGGAAACTTGACTTCGCAATTGTTCTCAGGTGGTCCTCCATGGCACCTTCCGGAGCCACCAAGAGCAAGGCTAACTCAGTGGGAAAGTTAAGTAAACCAGTGGAGCCCGGCTCTGGTCACTCTTACAACCTTGAACAAGCAGCTCACCTCTTTCTTTCTTTCTTTTTTTTTTTTTTGTACTTTTTGGCTTTATTATTTTATTTATGGGTCTGAGGCAAAAGGTTTTGTGAACCTGAAAATATTGGTATAAATATGTAGTATGTTTTAGATTTGTCTCTCTCATTAGAACACAGGCTTCTGCACCCAAAGGGACTAGCGCAGTTATAGCTAGATAATTGGGTCAGCTTGTTCTTGATTGGTTTGTGTGCAAACATCAGACTACATCCACAGTGAGCATTCCTCTTAATCTTTTCAAACAACTGTGTGCCAATCTCCTAAATGTTAGTTTAAATAAATAAAAAATCTATAAAATAGAAGCGGGGCTTTTTCCAGACATGCCTCTCTCCTGGTTTCATGGAGTTTCCTCACAGCATGGCCCCCAAACGCCAGTCTTCACTCCCGCCTCAAACGAAGAAACCGAGACTACCTCCTGCCCCCAAGCCACAGGAGACATCGACATCTCAGCACCTGCCTAAGAGAGAAATAGAACAGCAAGAAGCAATTGAACATATTGATGAAGTACAAAATGAAATAGACAGATTTAATGAACAAGCCAGTGAGGAGATTTTGAAAGTAGAACAGAAATATAACAAACTCCGCCAACCACTTTTTCAGAAGAGTTCGGAACTGATTGCCAAAATCCCCAATTTTTGGGTAACAACATTTGTCAACCATCCACAAGTGTCTGCACTGCTTGGGGAGGAGGATGAAGAGGCGTTGCATTATTTGACAAGAGTTGAAGTGACAGAATTTGAAGATATTAAATCAAAATATTAAATCCAAAGAATTTCATCTGAATGAGAGTGGTGATCCATCTTCAAAGTCCACCGAAATCAAATGGAAATCTGGAAAGGATTTGACGAAACGTTCAAGTCAAACACAGAATAAAGCCAGCAGGAAGAGACAGCATGAGGAACCAGAGAGCTTCTTCACCTGGTTTACTAACCATCCTGATGCAGGTGCAGATGAGTTAGGAGAGGTCATCAAAGATGATATTTGGCCAAATCCATTACAGTACTACTTGGTTCCTGATATGGATGGTGAAGAAGGGGAAGAAGAAGAAGAAGATGATGATGATGAAGAAGAAGGATTAGAAGATATCGATGAAGGAGATGAGGATGAAGGTGAAGAAGATGAAGATGATGATGAGGGGGAGGAAGGAGAGGAGGATGAAGGAGAAGATGACTAATGGAACACTGATGGATTCCAACCTTCCTTTTTTAATTTTCTTCAGTCCCTGGGAGCAAGTTGCAGTCTTTTTTTTTTTTTTTTTTTTTCTCTCTTGTGCTCATTCGCCCTGTTTTTTGAAGTCTCTTTTCTCTCCTTTTATACCATGGTTCTCAACTTATTTTGGGGGGAAATACCTTGAGCAGAATACAGTGGGAAAAGAATCTCTACCCCTTTCTGTTCCAAATTCATTTTTATCCCTTCCTGTCTCAATAAAAACTTTATGGAATCAACACCACCGTGCTCTGTGGGAAAAAAGAAAAACCTTCTGCTCCCTTAGCTCTGCTGGAAGCTGGAGGGTGTTAGGCCCCTGTGTAGTAGTGCATAGAATTCTAGCTTTTTTCCTCCTTTCTCTGTATATTGGGCTCAGAGATTACACTGTGTCTCTATGTGAATATGGACAGTTAGCATTTACCAACATGTACCTGTCTACTTTCTCTTGTTTAAAGAAAAGAAAAAAAAAAACTTTAAAAAATGGGGTTATAGAAGGACAGCAAAGGGTGGGTTTGAGATGTTTGGGTGGGTTAAGTGGGCATTTTGACAACGTGGCTTCTCCTTTGGCATGTTTAATTGTGATGTTTAACGGACATCCTTGCAGTTTAAGATGACACTTTTAAAATAAAACTCTCTCCCTGGGTGGCTCAGTCGTTAAGCGTCTGCCTTCAGCTCAGGTCATGATCCCAGGGTCCTGGGATTGAGCCCCGCATCAGGCTCCCTGCTCTGCGGGAAGCCTGCTTCTTGTGTTCCCTCTCTTGTGTTCCCTCTCCCGCTATGTCTCTCTCTGTCAAATAAATAAATAAAATCTAAAAAAATAAAATAAAATAAAACTCTCTCCTAATGAAGACTTGAATCTTAAATAAAATCTAAAAAATAAAACTCTCTCCTAATAATAAAACTCTCTCCTAGTGAGCCCTGCCACTCGATGGGAGAATCAGCAGAACCTGTAGGATTTTACTTGGAATTGACATTCTCTATTGTAATTTTGTTCCTGTTTATTTTTAAATTTTCTTTTTGTTTCACTGGAAAGGAAAGATGATGCTCAGTTTTAAACGTTAAAAGTGTACAAGTTGCTTTGTTACAATAAAACTAAATGTGTACCCCAAAAAAATCTTTAAAATAAATAAATAAATAATAAATAAATAAATAAATAAAAGACGTGGGACTGCTATATATATACATATATATGTAATTTAGTTATTTTTAAAACAAACAAAAAATCTTACAAAGTGGACACTATTGAAATGAGAAACAAAAAAATCTTACAAAGTGAATAGTATTGAGATGAGGAAGTGAAAGAACGTTGAATCATCAGAAAGGTTTAATTTAGGAAGGAGTCTGGGACTCATGAAAGTAAGAGTAAGTAATCCTGGGAATTGAAGAAAGGGCATTGCTGAAGGCCAAAAATTGAGCCCCGTTTTTGTAAGACCATACTCGTTGGAAAAATAGCCAAAATATTAATAAAAATAGCCAAAAATATGAAAGGCCAAGATGCAGAATGAAAGAGAATCTCAGGAGCAAATAGAAATGAAACACCACAGAAGATAACCACCAGAAAATCCCAAGGGAGGCAAACATTGAAAAGCTCCCTACTGGCACGTCTACTCCTTTCCTGCCCTTCCAGAAATTTTCGTACCAGTCTCCCAAAACTGACTGTGAGATAAGCATGCCGCATTTCCCAGCCACGGCCATGTTACTTAATGTCGTTTTTGTAATTAAAAACACTGATATGTATTAAAATCCACACAACTTGTGAAGTGAAACCTGAGACTTCAAAGGCATTGTTTTTCCCAAGGGGGCACTGTAGGTGAGTCCACAGTTCTTGGAAGACTTGTTTACTCTCTCCTCGGCCACTGGGAGCAAATGTGAGAAGCACCAGCCTAGGAAATGCTAAACTATGCATTTACCGGAAACCATTAGAACTAACAATAAGAACTGTAAATCTAAGAATGTTTGTGCTTAAGGGTGGGTGTGTGTTGAGTTCTAACATCTTCAAAACAATTCAATGCTCCTGATATAACTCACTTTCTGGTATCTTGAAATAGTTAAAATGTGCTTCTACAAAAGAAGTTTGGCTTTGATTTAGACAGGCATTTTATCTACTAAAATCACATGCAAAACTGTTCGAGGTGGATTTACAATCGCACTGAATTTGTTTTCTGAAGAGTTCTTTTTTTTTAAGATTATTTTTATTTGTTTGAGAGAGAGACAGACAGAGAGAGAGTTCTTTATAATCCCAATACTCCCATCTGGTGGCCATAAGAGCTCATGGGCTGAATAAAGTATTGAGATCGGGTTGGCAATGTGTTCCCCAAAATGGGGCTGCTGAGTCTTCTGGTCACAGCAAAGGACCCCGGGACCCAAAGCCAGGGGTGATTGAGGGACACCATATGCTGTGGGTGCAAAGTGTAAAGAAGAAAGGAGGTAAGGGGAAAATAACATGGCATAATAATGGCACCCTCCTCGGGGGTGTGTTGGAGACTGAGTAACGCACCTGAGCACAGTGCCCGCTACGTGGTAAACACTTAACATTACAGACACTCGTATTATCATTCCCCCAAGATGCAGACACGTGGTGGGTGCCAGTGGAGATCGTCAAAAGATGACTCAAAGTCCCCCTTTTGAAGGGAACTGTGACTTTTGAGGGCAGATCTGAGGGGTAAGATGAAATCCTAAAGGCAGACTCCCCCTCCTAGCACAAAGGTTTCCCAGATAAAAATAGAGAGAGAGGCTAGGAATTTAATGAATGTGGGGAGAAGCTCACATCTGAGGTCTGAGCTCGCCTCTTGTTATACATTATAAATTCCTTCAGGAGAAAGGACTCCTTTAAGATTATACATATGGAAAAGGTTTCTATTATAATTCAGAACCTCTCTACATGAAATAAAATCTCTAGGTCTAATGAATATGAAAAACACTGCAGTCCCTGCTGTCCTTGTTCTTCATCACAGAACGTGCGCCGGAGAGGGCACATGTGTGGAGACCCTGGGAGCATCTTCAGCTGCCTGGGTGGGCAGAAACCTCACAAACATAATGAGTGTATAACCCTTCAGACCCTCCTGAACATCAGAACTTTCACACTAGAAATATTTAGAGCCTAACCTTGCATCTCTCTGCTCCCTGACTACTCAGATACTCATTAGCTATGTGCCCATATATGTTTGGCTCTTGATCATATCCAAGTTAGATCAGAGTCTGCCGACATTGATCAAATCCTCTTAGTACTACTAACTTCTAATGGTTCATCAGGGCACACAGAATATAGACGGAACTCTCCAAAATGTCTCTCTGTGCATTTTGAAGTTCTGGGCAGAAAGCTGAAGAACCCCAGGGCACAGGATGTGTTTTTATCTTGACTTCCAGGAAAAGGCCGTGACTTTGCAAGATAAAGAAGGATGTGAGAGGTGACCAGCCTTTATGGGTAGGGATGAATTTAGAGTTCTGTGCCAGTGGGCTCCCGCAGCGGCTGGAGTGTGTGTGCATGGGCTGGAAAGAACACATTTGGCAGGAAGGTACCAATCTGACATATGCAGGGCAGGAAAAATGCCCAGCTAAAACTGTACACCTCCAGAGAATACCAGGTATGACATGAGAAGAACAATAGCATGGGAGCGGACCGATAAGTCTTGGCAAAAAAACAAAGTGTCGAATTAGGGACAGTACCACAAACTCACATGTCTATATATAAATTAACAAAACATAGGTTATAAATCAAGTTAACCTGAAATTTTAGCAAAGGAAAATGAGTGCTGTATCAGACAAAAGAAGCTCTTGGGAGATGGAACAATTACCTAAAATAAAGTGTTGGAAGAAGTATACCTTGTCGAATTTAGAAAGACTAGCTAACATTTATTGAGCACGTAATATATGTCACATATGGTCACATATGCTCAAGGTATTTGGCAGTATTCAGATGGTAAACTGAAGCACAGAGAAATGATGGACCGGGGATGTAAACGCAAGAGTCTGGCTCCGTTGTCTAAGGTTTTAAGCAACGTCTCTTTAACAGATTAGAGCCAGCCGATAGAGACTGAGAGAAATTCATAAATGATCGTTGCGAGACCATTTCAGTTGAAAGTAAAATGAGAGAGAAAAATGAAATTCTTACAAGATAGGTAAGCTGGCCCAATATCAGATATAATAATGCAGTTTAAGTCTGAGGAAAAACTGTCACAGAGGCAAACAGTGGAGCAATTGGTGATTTCAGCGATCAGAAAAGCTGGGATCCAAACGCCTTCCTTCCCTTGCTGGGGTTCTGAGAAGCCAAGCCTGGCAGAGATGCTTTCACACAAGGGCTGCAAGGCATGCAGAGGAATCACGGGCAACGGGGTGGGAACTTTGATTTTGGAGGCAGGAAAATGGTCGTGTTTTCAAAAGGCAGGCAGAGTGAGTAGGGGTAAAGAGAGGATTCTGGAAATTATGAAGGAGGGCTTAATGTCAATCCACATCAAAATTCTATCTTTAAAAATATAGTTTGTAGGGGCGCCTGGGTGGCTCAGTGGGTTGAGCATCCAACTCTTGATTTCTTCTCAGGTCATGATCTCAGGGTCTTGGGATCGAGCCCCCTTATCAGGCTCCGGGCTCAGGGCGGAGTCTGCTTGAGATTCTCTCCCTCTCCCTTCCCCCCCCCCCCCCACTCTCTTTCTTTAAAAAAAAAAGAGAGAGAGGAAAAAAAAAGAGAGAGAAAGAGAGGAAAAAATAGTTTGTAAAACACTTAGAAATTAAGCCATCTGAAAACCACTGAATCATGTTTCATATTTTGCATGGGTGGAGGTAATATTCTGGATGAACGTTTCCAGTTCCTTCAACCCCAGCCTCTGTTGGCAAGAATTTGCTGTGCCGACCGGGTTAGAAAGTGTACCAGCCGTCTCAGCCTGCCGACTCGTGTTGGCAACGGGGAATCTGGAATCAGCTCTTCTGTCATCAACCAGCCAGCCAGTGAGCCTGAGGTAAAACTCTGATTCACAACCTATTTCTACTCCTCACTGTGTTAGCCTAGACCATATGACTAGGTTTCTGCCTCAGTTTCTTTGCCTTGCTCTCTAATTCTGGCGAGTCGGGGAGGCTTACCCTTTGCTCTAATCCACGGGGCCCAGCTTCCTTTACTTCCAGCTGCTGACCTATTGTAAATGGACTGACTGCCAGATGTAAACGTTACCTGTTGCACATCTGCATTTCTCTATAAGAGATAGGAAAAGGGGAATTCCTGCTCGTATGCAGTTTAAATGTTAATAGATATGCCAAATTGCCCTCCGGTGTATCTCTTCAGATTCCAACTTCTACCTGAGTATATGAGAGGACTTATTTTAGCCACACCCATGAGAAACAGCCCACTTTTTAAGTGGAATATTATCAAATTGGACGGCTCCCAGAAGAAAGCAAACAGAATGGCAGAGCTTTATTCATAATTACCAAAACTTCGAAGCAACCAAGATGTCCTTTAATACGTGAATGGATAAACAAACAAAATATAGTGTATCCATACATGGAAAATTATTTAGAACAAATAAAAATAAGTAAGATTTTGTAATGATCAAAGAAAATAAATTTGAAGCAATATTCCCTTTACTTTTATGTTTCTGATTTCTATAACAAAAAATTTTACACAATACACATACCCAGAAATTCCACATCTAGGATTTTATCCTCTAGATATATGGACATATTAATTAAAGATTTATGTCAAAAAATTATGTAGTGTTGTTAGTAATAGCAAACACCTAGAAACAACTAGGTATGTATTAAGAAAGAATTGGATAAGTAAATTATGCTTCCTTTACCCATGGAATACTATAGAGCAGTTAAAAACAGGCAGCCCTACATACAGAATACAAGTAAACTCTATGAGGGAAGGAATTATCTTTTTTGTTCACTAATATATCCCAAATAAGCAGGATTGTGAGGGCGTCTGTGTGGCTCAGTCAGTTAAGCATCTGCCTTTGGCTCAGGTCATGATCTCAGACTCCTGGGATCGAGCCCCATTTTGGGATCCCTGCTCAGTGGTGAGTCTGCTTCTCCCTCTCCTTCTGACCCTCCTCCCCGCTTGTACTCTCTCTCTCTCTCTCAAATAAATAAATAAAATCTTTAAAAAAAAAAAAGTAGGATTGTGCCTGGTACATAGTGAGTGCTCAGTAAGTATTTTTAATGCAAGGTACAAAACAATGTGCAAATAGTGCGGCTTCATTCGTGTGAATAAAAAAGATATATATGTATGAATATATATTTCATAAGTCTAGAAGTATACATAAGAATCTAGTAACCATAAAGAAGAAATGGAGACTGACTGGTAGTTAGGGAGGGAAGTGTGATTTAACCTCATTGTCTTCCTAATTATAAAAAAATAACGTTCTCCAAGGGAATAAAAATAAATACCAACAAAACATCCATAAGAAACTAAAGAATGCCCTAATAGGAAGAAAGGGCAAGATATGAATAGGCAACTCACAAAAGAAGAAAGAGAAATTATCAATGTTCAAACTAATAACAAAATGAATGCTAATAAAAGCAACAAATGATCACTTTTTACCTAACAAATTTGTAGAGTAAAAAGATCCTCAAAATGCAGAGTTGGCAGGGGTAGAGGGAAATGGGCACACTCCTTCACTGTTGATGACAGTATAAATTGGTATATCCTTTCTGGAGGGCAATTCAGCCCTCAACAGTATGTAACAATGCACAATAAAGTTAGTTAGATACCACCCTTACATTTAACACAAGCTATCCAACTGTCAGGAATCAAACAGATGCGAAGGTTGTTTGTACAAAGAGATTCAAAGCAGTGTAGCTTATATACATATATATTAACATGTTAAATATATATACTTGTTTACCAATAGAAGACTAGGTAAATAAATTTTAGTATGTATATTCAATGAAATACTATGCAGACATTTAAAATTATTTATCTATATACTTCTGGATTTGGAAAGCTACTCAAAACATATTGTTGAGAAAAAGAAAACAGGTCACAAAAGAAAACAACAAACGTTCACATGAAAAAATGAAAAAAAAAGAAGAGAAAAACATAGGAAAATTGTAACAAATATAATACTTAAAGGTTACACATTAGAAGTGTAATCATTTAAATTAGGAATAAGATAAAAGACAAGAATGCCCATTATCACCAGTAGTACTTAATGTTGTACTAGCTGTCCTGGTCATTGTTCTACGAAAAGAAATAAACTGCATAAATGCAGGTTGCAAATAAACAAAACTCATTATTTGTACAATATGATTGAACACCTAGGAAATCCGAGAAAATCACTGAAAAAATACATTATTACAATGAATAGAAGAGTTTAATAAGGATCCAGATATAAGATCAATGTAAAAAAATAAATTGCTTTCTTTTATGAGCAATAGCTACTAAACAACCCCTATATATCATCAACCAAAACTATAAAATGCTTAAACATAAACTTAAGCAGGAATATCCAAGATTGCCCATATGAAATAAACAATCTAAGCCATCACCAAAAGATACAAAAAAGATGTCAAGGGACACCTGGGTGGCTCAGTCAGTTAAGCGTCTGCCTTCGGCTCGTGTCATGATCCCAGGGTCCTGGGATGGAGCCCCACGTCGGGCTCCCTGCTCAGCCAAGAGCCTGCTTCTCCCTCTGCCTGCCACTCCCCCTGCTTGTGCTCTCTCTCTCTCTCTCTGACAAATAAATAAATAAAATCTTTAAAAAAAAAAGATGTCAATTTTCCCCCAAATTTAATGTAGAAATTCAATGCAATCCCACCCAAAATCCAAAGGAATTTTATTTAATGGAAATTGACAGATTGATTCTTAACTTCTCATGTGAAATGCACACACACACACACACACACACCCCAGAACAACAGCCAAGAAATGAGGAGACAATTGTTCTATTACAGTGTATAGTTACAGAGAGTAAACAGTATGTATATATAATTTTAAACTTCCATATGATGAAATAAAAAACAAAATTAAACTGGTGCGGCCATTGTTTCCACTCTGGAAAACAATATGGAGGTTCCTCAAAAAGTTAAACATAGAACTACCCTGCGATCCAGCAATTGCCCTACTAAGTATTTACCCAAAGGATACAAAAATATTGATTCGAAGAGGTACATGAACCCCAATGTTTATAACAGCATTATCAACAATAGCGCACTTATGGAAAGAGCCCAAATGTCCTTGACTGATAAATGAATAAAGAAGTTGTCTCACATACACACACATACACACACACACACACTGAAATATTACTCAGACATCAAAAATAATGAAATCTTGCCAATTGGAATGATGTGGATGGAACTAGAGTATATTATGCTAAGCGAAATAAGTCAGAGAAAGACAAATACCATATGACTTCACTCATATGTGAAATTTAGAAGACAAAACAGATGAACATATGGGAAGGGAAAAGGAAAAGAAAGGAAAGGAAAGGAAAGGAAGGAAAGGAAGAGACAGGTAGAGGGAGGGAGGGAGAGAGGAAAGTGAGGGAAAGAAAGAAGAAAAAAAAAGAAAGAAAGGAAAGAAAGAAAGAAAGAGAAAGAAAGAAAGAAAGAAAGAAAGAAAGAAAGAAAGAAAGAAAGA